>NW_027114118.1:0-279 GCF_000696795.3 Halyomorpha halys
AAAAAAATAAAACAATAAACCTAGTATTTTACAGCAATTCAAGCGTGTCACATCTTATTCCTTCTCTTTTTTAACATTTTGCTTTCACCGACACTTAAGTATATATACAGTTTTTTATTTGGAAAAAGAACCAAAATATTATTTGAATTCATTTATTTTTTCCAAGTCACGGGAATGTTAGTTCAAATTGATTGGTTGTTTTGAAGTTTGGGTTGAAAAATCAAAATTCTTTGATGTATTTCATTAATTTAGATAAAAACGTGATAATCACACTAGTAA
>NW_027114118.1:1907-11470 GCF_000696795.3 Halyomorpha halys
AGAGCTACCAAGATAACCAGAATGTACTCATAACCAAAATTTAACCTTTTTGTATGAAGGACATCAGATATTTTTCTTCCAATTTTTGGATGTTTTAAATAAAAGCAATGCTTGATTAACTAAAACATTTGAAGTTGACTGTGGAAGTAAGTTATAGCACTAATATTTGCAATATATAATGAATTATCAAATCTTATATTAATTTAATCTATATAAGGATGAAAAATGTATTGAACTGAAGTAATAGTAATAAAAAAAAGTTAACTGAAAATTACCATAAGTCTTAAATGATGTGACCTCTAAGGAGAGATCAACCTGTACATTTTTTATTTTCTTAAACACTATCCCGATGAACCACATTGACGTGGGTACTTCAAGTTCTCCAGGAGGTGTCGGTAGTCCAGGAAAGCATTCAGGATTGACATGGGCCAGGCTGATGTAGGGGTTCCGTTCAAGGGAACCCACGAGGTGGCGAACCTTGGACTCGACCAGCCCAGACCATTTTAGCTGCTCTTCTTGACTTGCAGACGTAGCCAGTAGTACAATGAAGTGTCTGAAAGCAGAGGGGGTGTTATTATATAAAAAAGAAACACATTATTATCTCATACGAAGATCTTATTGGCCATTTCATGAAAAGTTTATCTCAAAGTTTGGTAAATCGAGATAAAACTCGAGATAAAAATTATTATTTTTGGATTCTATGTATCTGGAAATGTAAAACCTTAGAAATTTGAAAGGTTGTTGATTTATTTTCATCCTAGATGAGATTATATTCATTTATAACATGAAGGCTAGTTCTTTAACCCGTCATTGGTCACTGCATGAAAATTTCTCTCACCTTAATTGTTTTTCGGGTCTGTAAGCTGCTAGAGGGAGACTGTGTTAACTATTTTCCTGGAATCTGTAGGTCACAGTCACTTCCTTCTATACCTTGCCCCCTAAACCACTCTAGCAGCTCTGGGTAAGCGTCCAGCCCTCTTCCCCTGGAAATATACCCTTCTCTGAGACATTATCTCATGCACGATTAAGGCTGCTATAAAGATATTCAAGTTGCAAGAATTTTTTTCATCTGCAGCAAGTGCATTTAATCCATAACATTTTTTTTTTTTGAGGAAAAACATTAGCAGAACTAGGAAAACATAGGCTTAAGGAGGCAGAAACTCCATTAGGTACGTATTATTTACTATTAATTGTATTTCGATATTATAAGTGTAGGTTATGATGGTCTTTATTACAAAAATTTGTCTTTTCATGTTTTCACTTCATCGCTGCGCCATATGAATACTATTTTTTGTAAATTTAGGGGTCATATTCAGACATTCTAAACAAAAAAGGATTACCACCAGTGTAAAAGACCGATTTGTCCCAGTCATATGGTGTTCATATATAATTTTCATCATATATTTGCACCAGTTGTGCACAAGAGATTTCTTCACACTGAGTATTTTGTTTCTAAGATGGGTGTTATATTCTTATAATATGATATATCTGTATTCTGATTCTTTGTATAACTTTGTCTGTCTAAAATATTACATTATGTATATTACTATTTTATAATTCTGTTTGTTTTTTGAATTTTTTAAAACTTATAATTAATTACATTTTATATTTTAAATCATGTGTTCAAGAGCTCTAAATAAGAAATATGAGAAAAAGTCTCATGCACGGCCATACCTGTTAAAATTGGCCTAGCCACCGATGACGAGTTAACAACAAGCTCTAAGAAAATTCAGCTTGAATATTTCTTATCAATTATAGAGATTACTATTTATTATTGAATATGAATGGCTGATTACCATAATTACCACAAAGAGAAAGATAATATCAAATAACTAATATAAACAATATAAATATCCCAGTAAAAAAGTAAGTATAGATATCTTACTTGTACTTTTGGAAAAAATTTGGAGCTTCAAATAATTTGTCCCATGATGCCTTTCCATTAAAAATTTCATTGGTGATAGCTAGGCCATTATTAAAAGCCTCCTGAATGATTGTTCTTGTTGAAGCAGAAACATTAAAAGTTGAATTCTGCTGAGGGTATACAGGAGTGATAATAGGCATAAGATGATATCTATCCGAAACATTCACCTGCAATAGAAATAATTTTTACAGCTCAGTGCAATGATATGATTGCAACCTATAAACATATCATACTATATAATTTATACCTAACTATATTTTATATATATATATACACATACTGCTGAAAAAACATCATTGTTCATTAAAATGTAAAATATATCTTTTCTGAAATACAATATGGATAAACTATAATAAGAATAAGTTTAGTGGTGAAAGAAAAATTGAATGAAAAGAGGCATAGAAGAAAGGCTTGTAGAATAATAAGTTGGGTTGTTTAGAGCAAAGTACCAATAATAGCGATTTACATCAAGGCTATCGCCAAATGAGGTCCATTTTATTCTTTTGTTGGTTCACATAACTGTTTTGTGATATAAACAATCCCTGAAAATTATTATTACAGCAAAATAAAACATTCTTTCAATTTCCTTTTTCCCAATCATAATTATTATTTACTGAAATTATATGTTTCATTATTTAAAAAAGTATTTGCTAGTAGAAAATGAGCTAGATGGTGAATCTGAACTAGATTATTTATTTTTTGTTTAAAATACAACAATATGAATTATATTATGCTAGAAGATACATATTATTATTATTATATAAGCTAGAAGATACATATTATTATTATTATTATTATTATTATTATTATGTTAAGCTAGAAGATACATATTATTATTATATTAAGCTAGAAGATACATATTATTATTATATTAAGCTAGAAGATACATATTATTAGTGTTATACTAAGCTAGAAGATAGATATAATTTTATTAAGCTAGCAGATACATATTATTATTATATAAGCTAGAAGATACATATTATTATTATTATTATTATTATTATATTAAGCTAGAAGATAGATATTATTATTATTATTTTATTAAGCAAGGAGATACATATTATTATTATTCAACGTTGGTTATGTTTATCCATTTAATAATTAGGACTTTCAATTAGATGACTTCACTCCACAACTTGACTTGAATCCAATTTTCACAGTTAATGGCGTCTAATGCTCTAAACAATAAACTAATTATGTTTAGAAATATAATGGCTTACACTAAATTAATATAGAAATAACTTACCCTAGGATCCCATACTGGAAATCCAAGATTAACCTGTTTTGGTTCTTGTAACAAAACAGGGCTTGGCCATTTCCATTTTGAGAAAACCAAGAAAAACGTATGTACCAATGTGGCACATATCGCATTGGGGTAAAGCTGGCACGTCCTAGCATTACCCAACTAACTCCTCCCAAATACCCAAATGAATTACCGTGCACACCATTTCCTATAAAAATAAAATCATATCCTCTAAAGCATACAAATTTTAATGAAGTAACACTAGTAAAACAACACGTAGATTAAAGATGAACCAGTTATGTTTAATGACCAAGAGAACTATAAAAATAAATCACAAGGAAGCATTGAATCACACTAACACATTGTGTCTCAGAAAGTTCATTATAACAAAATAATTTGATAACTTACTAACCAAAACTAACTTGCAACCAGTTAGACTCCTAATATATCTCTGATCAAGATTCTTGAGCGGCATGTGATCTGAGAGATGCTAAAAGAATAATTTATTGTCAAATTCATTTTTTGAAGATGTAAAAGTCATCAGAGGGGCAGAAATTGGCTCAGACCATATGTTGCTCATTACGAATACACAAATTTAGAAGCCTCAGAAAATACCAAATATACAAGAATGGATATTTTACTGCTCCAGAATCCACAATTTCAAGAAAGGTATGTAGCAGAACTGGAGCAGAACTGCGGGAAATTATCCTTGATGCACCAATAGATGAGATGTGAAAAAAATCAAAGATAGGATCCTGAAAGTCGGAACATTGGTATGTGGCATAAAGAAATATTCCTCCAAGCTGAAAAGATCAGAATGGTGGAGTGAAAGGGTGAAGGCAGATGTACAAAGGAAGAAATTTGTGTGAAAGGGATATTTAAACAGCAAAAACGACCATACCTGGGAACTGTATGTTTGACATGCAAAAGGCTAAAAGGAACAGCTGGGAAAAATTTGGAAGAAGCCTACAAAGAGACTATAATGTAAACATCAACATCTTCTGCAAAAAGATGAAAACCCTGAAAAGCAAGAATTGAAAACCCATAAGGAACGTAAAAAATAGTGCAGTAATAGTTCTGACTAGGGAAAACAATTGAGGAACCGTCACACTGAGAGATACTGTGGAGGAAGAAGAAGATATCAATTCTATTAATATTTAATTTTATCAATGGCACAAATGCCTCTTCTATTCCCTGAAAATTAATTTACTACAGGATCTAAGTTAAACCAAATAAATCCTAACATAATATCAATATATTTAAATCAGGAATTTTCTCTACCAATAAAAGAGAAAGTTGTGTTAAAGTGTCATATAAAATTAAATTTTTATTGTATATGGTTAGTTTAGGTATTCTCCGGAGTAAAAGTTGAGGGATATTACCCAAATTAATTTTAATACTGGTATGGCTGGTTTAAATAAAGAAGTAGACTGTATTAGAAATAAATTATAACTATGATGAACAAAATAAAATGTCTCTATTTTGGATGATTCATGACAATTGATTATGGTTTGCCAAAAATAATTACAATTTGTATTATTGTGTTAGATATTAATTTAGATAGTTAGATTACAATTACTTGCTGTTGATTAGGTTTTGATTTATAGTGATGACTTGTTCTTCTGTTGTGTTCTTTAGTTCCTTCATCCTGATTTCGTTCCCTGCCTGGTGGTGTTGATTAACCTATTCGCTCATCCTGAGAAATAGTTGACTACCAGTTACCCTAGGTAGCCTGTGTTCACTTGTCTATGTTACCTCTTCACTCTCAAGGGGTTCTTAGCTTACTTCTTTTCTCTCCCACTAGATGGCAGCATTTTCATATTCATCTTGAATTCTATTCAAATGTGAAGGGGGACATTTTCTCCAAACAAACCGCCCACCTAAATTAAGCTGGGCTAATTTATAAGAAACAAAACTGTAGGAAAGAAACAAATATGTGAACAGGATGTGGTTTTAAAGTTGTATCAAGATTAGACGCCTTTTAATATAGAAGGATATTGACCAGTATGAACAGAATGTTATGTGAAAATGTTCATGCAAGAGCAATGCAGAAAGATAAATGAAACAAACTTTGAATATTTAATGAGGAAACATAATAATTAAGTTTATGTATAGAAATAAATTCTATAGATAACTCATGTATAAAAAATAGGAAATAGTAAACGTTAATATATAAATTAAGAAAGTAAATACATAAAT
The DNA here is from genome assembly GCF_000696795.3 of Halyomorpha halys. Classification (NCBI taxonomy): domain Eukaryota; kingdom Metazoa; phylum Arthropoda; class Insecta; order Hemiptera; family Pentatomidae; genus Halyomorpha; species Halyomorpha halys. The sequence goes on from NW_027114118.1 coordinate 7,274, forward strand.
TAAAAAAGTGTATGTAACAAAGCAAATTCAAAGTAAATAACTAACGAAGTAAAACTGCAAAATAAAGTTTCACCTCTTAAAAACCTGTGGTGAAAAGAGAAGTTTATGATTTTTCGCTGCCCACCGAGTTAATTCCAACCTCGTCCAGCAATAGAAGCAGTGGTGTAAGTTCCTTGGTCAAAATCGATTTCATACAGAAGGAGATGAAGCTCCGTTTGGCACTGTAACGAAACATGTTACCTGAATTTGGATAGTTTGTTAGAAGGTTGTTGTAAGAACATACTATCAAGAGATGGTCCTGATATAGCCTATCAGTTAAGATTTGAAGATAGCAGTGCCCCATATTCTGAATTGGGGAAGGTAGTTGCAAATTGTAATTGAAGTTGTGAAGAGTTCATTTGAGTTGCTGAAGGAGTCCTTTGGGTGGACTGAATATCCGAATAACTAACCAGAGGTGGGATAACAGCAGATGTTGTTGCTACTGAAACAGTCTGTTGAGACTGTCTGGCTAGTGAATATGAACTTCGTTGAAGATATGGAAGAGAAACTGGAGAGTCCTTTTGTGTTTGAATATTTCCATGTTCATGGATGATGGAAATAGTGTTGCAATGGATATCATCAATTTTGGTTCCATCCTGAACATTTTCCATGCTGGTTTGCCCACTGGTTTGAATAGGAGTGGTCTTAGGGATCTGAGAGGTGGTATTGTTGGAATTTCTGATGATTCTGTCCTGAATATAGTTGGCAGAGTGAAATTATCCAAATTGTCTCTGCTAAGATGAGCTTTAAACTCACTTCTTCCATTGGCATTAGGTACTCCATTTTTGGACACTAACATATTATCAGCCTGTACTTTGTTCTTGGAGCTAATAGGTTTTACTTTTGCTTGTTTATCCTCCGAAAGATACAGCATATTTGAAAATGGAGTCACTTGATCGCCAATTTCAATTTCTCTATTCAAAGAGGGATGTCTCACAGTTTGTTGTCATTGGTTATCCCTGTAATTGACAAACTCAGCACTGGTAGTTGCGCCCGCCGCTGTAACTTGTGGAAATCCCATTTGCTCATGTTGGTGTAATGTGGTTTGCTATGTACTAGTATCATGACAATGAAACATCTGTGTTTGTTAAAGACTATATAGTTGGTCTTGATAAAGAATCTTGTGGTCAATATAAAACATTAGTTTATGTTACGGAGCGTGAAGATACTAATAGAACATTCAAAAATGAGTTTATTCTAGAATCAGGTTCTGAGGATGAAAGAGGTGAAGCATAGATGGAAATAAAAAATGAAAATGCTATAGAAGAGGATAAAACTGATTATATCTAGTTCCATAAAGGTATTAAGTCCAAATTAGGTAATGAGGAAGATAGGAAGGAACTGAAACCTCGGTGTAAGTTTAGGAACCATAAAAGTTTAGTTGAACATAAGCAGTTATTAAGAGATCACACATCGAAAAGAACATATTCAAGTGAAGAATCACCTATTTCACCTTCTGATTAAAATTTATCTAAAGATGAAAGAGAACTCAAAGATCGAGCTAATATAGGAGACCAATGAAATGGAATATTTGAATCGGGAGAAAATCAACAGATAAGACTTGAAGGATCATTAAGATGCACAGATGATTTTAGAGAAAAGGAAAAGACAGAAATTGTCCAAGGAAAGGCTAAGAAACATCAAAACATTAAGAAGAAGCAGAAAGAGAAACCTGGTGAGATTGGAGAAAGGTTACAGAAATTAAAAGCTTTAAATGGTGACCCAGAAATTTGTGTCAAAGATGAAGAAATATTAGAAGATATTAACACAGAAAAACTAGAATAAAAGATAAAAACACTTTTTATAGAAGATTTCTATAAAGAAGTTGATGAAGAACGCCCTAGATTAAATGCAGATGAATATAATTGGGACATTTATTTTTAAAAATGTGGATTGCAAAGCAGATAATTTAGAAGAAAAAAGTAAGAAATATACTGCTCCTATGAAGAAGAAGAAACCCAGAAAGAAAAAGGGATTTAGTGATCCAACAAATACTGTTAGGTAAGACCTTTCGTTGATCTAAATGTTCATAATAACTTCTGAGAGTATTTTGGTAATTATTATAATTTTGACTATGAAAAGTCTGGATGCAGTCGAAAGAAGAGAAGTCCAAACCATCAACAAAAGGACAGTTGAGGATTTTTTAATCTAGGACTCCATGTGTGAAACAAGTGATTGTGAAACACTAAATCAAACAATTGTAACAAATGATTTTTATTATTTTTTTTTTTGCTCAAAACTAATATTGTGATTTAAAAATTATTTTGTTAATGTATGTAAAATATTGTATAGAAAGTTCTTTTAATCATTAATTTTGATGAAAAAGTGGTATTCATACTAGTAAAAATAAAAATAAATAAATAATGTGAAACTGTTTAAATTATCCTAAGTGAGGTGACCAGACATCTTCAATTAACAAGCAAGGAAAATGTTAAGGATCCAGCAGAAGAAAGTATAATATTTCCTAAAAGGGGTCCATTTTGCATTAAATTTTAAATTAAAAAATAATTGTTTTTGAGAAACTTTATACTGATGAATAACTTTTAAATAAAAGTTTTAGCATGAAGTGTAGAACAGTTATTCTGGGATTTTTGTTAACTAATATAGGAATATAATTGTCTGCTCACTTGCACAACCATAGGTCCAGAGTTCATTAATACTTCTGGCAAGCCACTACATATTTTTTTCAAAGTTTACAAAAATAATGTTTGGGCGAGATTATAAAGAATGATTAAATAAAAGGTAGCAAAAAATGCTAAGTGTAACGGTTTCCTGTTCACTTGATAGATAAGTTAGCTTTATTCATTCATATAAAAGAATAGGTAATATTATAGAACTTATCAAAGTCAGATTAATCTGGGTAATAGTAATTAACTCTTCCCCTATCATAAGAATAATTCCTTTCTTAATTCAGTGAAGTTAATAATTAATTTCTAGTAATTTAGATTAAAAAAAAAATTATTTGGAAATAGCATACCTTATGATGTATTTTATATTTATTTGTATTCTCTCCATTGTCATCTTTGACGCTTGTTTAAAAACTGAAAAAAAACAAAACAACATATAATTAACTAGCTAGATTTAGAGCAAGGTAAAAACATACAAAAAACTTGTGGCAGAGTATAGAAACTGCAACCATCAAATCATGAATTAACGTCAGAAGAGTTAAAAGTGAAAAAATATTCGCACATTCACAAATTCGGTTATTTATGATACACAAGCACTTTTTTTTTGTAAAACGAATAACTCCACTAATAAACATAGAAGAAGAGAAATAGATGTATCATTAGAGAGAAATTGTTGAGTAGAGTTTCACGGAAAGAGATTTATTTTTTCAAATTTAAAAAAGTAAAACAGGCATTAAGTTTATTAGATTTTACCTGTCTCAATAGCAATGAATCCTGTTGCGGTTGCTGGTAAGATCAAATAAATTAAATATTTCTTCTTCATAAAACATGTTTGGATGACAATGGCCTTATGCGGTGAATTCACCTCCGCTACGTTTTCAGGTTCGACTTCTCGCGAGTCTCAACTGAATGACTTTTGCTCCTTTAGACGTCGAGGAATGTTGCTCAACTAATACTTTCCTAGGAAGGATTAAATAAGTTTACATTTTATCGCAATAAATCCTTAGTTTATAAGTTGTATTACAAAAATAAAGACTTCTTTTAAGATAAATATATTTCAGAAATTATTATGCCCATTTATTTACATACGTTATATTTATGTTTTATATATTTCTATTCTTAAATGTGGAATATTAACATAATTAATAATAAATTAATTTCTATTGTATTATTATTAATCTTTTTCATTAGGTATTTATTAAAAATAAATATAAATCAATAAATAAAACCTTTTTCTCATAAATATTATCAACGGTCGACTATCTTCTCATCTACAAATCAACAATTTTTCGATACAATACTTATTTCTAATTTTCCTTTCTTTTCCCTCTAAATATGAGAAAAATAATCTAAAACAAAATAGTGATTACAATGGTAAATTATGATAAATTTATCAATGCAATATTTTAACAAGAAAATCAAAATTCACCTAAAGAAAAAAAATTTAAAAACAATATTATTAAAATTAAAATTATTTTAATTTTAAAAATGTTGTATTCTCATTTCGGAATTCCACTTTGGCATTAGTGAA
>NW_027114118.1:12080-14874 GCF_000696795.3 Halyomorpha halys
TTGATTAATAATATGTATAGCACATCCTCTTTCAAAATTTTCATGTTCATGTTTTGTCAAAAGTAAACTTGAAATAGAAAACTAATGTTGGTGGGAAAAAATATTTGTAGAACTGAGGTTTCTCGAACATCTTGTTTTTGTATAAGTTTGAATATTTTGAATTCTAGCATGAGACGTGGTTCGAGGAAAAGGTATTTACATCTGGTTCTTTCCTCCTACGATCTTTATTTAGATTCTAATTAGAAATAATGACCGAGCTGCTGGCCTTGACTTAGCGCAACCTGGACTGGGCAGTTGAGGTATAAAATCTCCCGCAATTCAGCCAGCATCTCTCAATTCTGGCCATGTCGCCGTCACTCATCTACGCCTTCCTCTTCATTCTACAGCACATTGCTCTCTCTGTAAGTATATATAGTATATAAATAACTTTATAAGGTGTCTATTTAAATACTATATTTACTATACTATAGATAATGTAATGTATGTGATTCTTCCAATCGCCATGATGTATTTAATGGTTATTATATACTAATCGATTTTTCAGAAAAACCAAGTATCGATATTACGTGATGTAATATGTACGGGAATATGTTTTTTCTGTCAATGCATCGCGTTCACGAAATAAATTCGTAACTACTCACAATATTATCCAAATCCAAGGAGATTGCAGCAAAAGCAATTTAAAATAAAAGAAAATTTCAAAAACATCTTATTTAATATCCTTGGTTCTAATTCCTTTTACAAAGGTTCGGTCCATACCTTTTCGTTCAATTACTAAGCCCCTTCTTTCTAATTCCTTCATCAATAAGTATTTTATATCACATTGCTAAGTCAATGGGGTTAAATTATATCAATACTATTATTATGGCATAGTGGTTTGATATTATATTATAAATTTATAATATTCTATTATAAATTAAACCGATTGCTTTTTGGATATAATATAAATATACCCGACCCAGTTCGCAACGTCAGTTGGTCCCAATTATTTTGATGGAGTACTCGTGCCACAGGTTTCTGCCAAATACATTTTGTTTGAACCGGACAGGTAAAATACTATATATCCAAAATATATGCATTTTATGAAAATAAGAACTAAATGATGTTTGAGAGTCGTAGAAACAAATCTAGTTTTTTCGATATTAAATTTTTTTCTAGCCTACTAACTACATTGGGTACGATTTTCAGTTTAAAAATAAAAATATTATTTTGTTATTCCAAATCTGAAAATAAATCAATCTATATACAATTGTGGTATATTCCATAAATAGAGCACAGTTTTGGAAAAAAAAATGTAAGTAAAAATAAACCTGACCTTCGTAAATTGATTAGAACCGGAAATATAAAATAAAAAGGCATAGAAAAGTTTCTTTTTTAAAAATTTTTTTATGTGTATGGGTCGGAAGAGCGGAAATTCAACTATATAACAGTCACAGTTACGTTGGATTTGAATAGCATTGTCTAGGGTTTCTAATTTATTTTGTGAACGCCATACATAGGCAGACAAAAAAAAAATTAAAAAAAAAAAAACACAAATTGAATATAATATGTTAAATGGTAAAAATTGAATCGGCCATTTCGAAAACCACAAGTCATGTAATTAGAATTTTATGCCTGATTACCAACTTTGTCACTATTTCATTAATATTAAAACTTTTAATTATAATAAAATTAACACTATTGCACCTTGCTATCATAACAATATTTATAACCTTCCTTAACAGTGAATTTATTTCAACTGTTTAAAATTATTATTTGTTTTATTATTAAAATTCATATCAGTGTTGATTATAAATATTAACATTAATTTTCACCCACATCTTTCTTAAAGTGATTTATAATCTCTCCATATTGTTGGTTCAGATTTGTTGTCCCTGTTTTAAAATTCGGTCTATAATGCTTTCTGATATGTAAATAGACTCAAGTATTTTCCTTTTGAATCCATTATTTTCTTTGTACAAAATTATTGTATAATCAAAATCGAAAATGCCCTGGTTTTTGGCTGCATGCTGCACTTGTGTTGTTTTATTTGGATCCTTCTTTTTATATCATTGCTATGATGATACATGCTATCACCCAGAAATTGTTTTGTATCACCTATATATAAAGCTCGACAATTCAAACAAGAAATTTCATACACAAATTCAGATTGATTTGTAATCATTTCTGTCTTTCAATTTACCATCGTAATATTATTAATTTACGGTGGCATGGTTCTGATCTTGGATCCAACGGTTAGATTTGTGCGTAATAACCTCAGATGGAGTGGAAAGGGAAAAAAAAGGAAATATATGAGAAATGTGTCCCTTTCCTTAAGGAAAATTCCGCGTGACCTTTAGAGAGAGAGAGAGTTCACCGTGAGAGGTCTCAGGTTTGGATCTCGCGGGGGATATTATTTTGGATTCTCTGGGGATCTTACGTCATCACCTGCATGGGAAGTAGCTCTGAGATTATTCATTGTTTTATTTATTTCTTTTAGTATGTAGACCTGTTGATTTGTGTGTTTTAACTTATTTATTCCCATACCTTATTTATTCATTAAGTTATTTTATTATTATTATTATTATTGTATTTATTTTAACCAACTTTTCATTATATTTTCTTTTAAATCTACATATTAGTTTTGTTTTGGTAAAATGTATTTATTAGTTTGTTTTTCTATATGTCCGAACATGGATTGATTAATATGCTGTGTAATGTAGCTACCCAATGTATTTAGGCAGCATGGATAGATAAAGCATTGCTCTCTCTCTCTCTCTCTCTCTCTCTCTCTCTCTCTCTCTCTCTCTCTCTC
>NW_027114118.1:15803-17246 GCF_000696795.3 Halyomorpha halys
GTTATTAGGACGCTTCTAGATCACGGTGCTAGTGTCAATAGTGTGGGAGATTCAGGTAGAACACCACTGCATTTGGCATCCGGCATGGGACACGCAGATATTGTTAATTTACTATTGGAAAGAAATGCAACTGTAGATATAGGAGACAATAGTAATGACGCTCCAATACATGATGCTGCATTAAAAGGACATCTAAATGTTATTAGGACGCTTCTAGATCACGGTGCTAGTGTCAATAGTTTGGGAGATTCAGGTAGAACACCACTGCATCTGGCATCCGGCATGGGACACGCAGATATTGTTAATTTACTATTGGAAAGAAATGCAACTGTAGATATAAGAGACACTAATAATGACGCTCCAATACATGAAGCAGCATACTTTGGGCATCTGAATATTGTTAGGGCACTTCTAGATTGTGGTGCTAGTGTCAATAGTAGAGGATCTTTTGATAGAACACCACTGCATAGTGCAGCCCGCATGGGCCACGCAGATATTGTTAATTTACTATTGGAAAGAAATGCAACTGCGGATATAGGATACAATCGTAATGACGCTCCAATACATGATGCTGCATATAAAGGACATCTGAATGTTATTAGGACGCTTCTAGATCACGGTGCTAGTGTCAATAGTGTGGGAGATTCAGGTAGTACACCACTGCATATTGCTGCTTCGGAGGGCTATGAGGATATTGTTAATTTGCTATTGGAAAGAAATGCAACTGTGGATATAGAAGACAATCGTAATGAAGTTCCAATACAATATGCTGCATATAAAGGGCATCTGAATGTTATTAGAGCGCTTCTAGATCACGGTGCTAGTGTCAATAGTAGAGGATTTTACAATATTACACCACTGCATATTGCTGCTTCGGAGGGCTATGATGATATTGTTAATTTCCTATTGGAAAGAAATGCAACTGTGGATACAGGAAACTATCGTAATGACGCTCCAATACATAATGCTGCATATAAAGGACATCTGAATGTTGTTAGGGCGCTTCTAGATCACGGTGCTAGTGTCAATATTAAGGGAAGTCAAAATAGAACAGCACTGCACATGGCTGCCTGGAAGGGCTACAAGGATATTTTTAATTTACTATTGGAAAGAAATGCAACTGTGGATATAAGAGATTTTTTTAATAATGCAGCATTACATTATGCAATCAAGAAAAGAGACCTAGAAATGGTTATTAAACTTCTAGATCACGGGGCTAATGTTAATATGAAATGTTCAAATGGGGACACACCACTTATTATAGCGGTTAGTAATAACACTAAAATCATGGAGGTTCTAATATCACGCGGGGCTGTTGTTGATTCCCAAAACCTTCTAAGCCACACGGCACTCCATGTTGCCGCTGCCGGAGGTTACGAAGCTGCCGTTGGCTATTTGCTATCCCAGAATGCGAGTTTAGGATTCCAAGATATATTTTGCTAT
>NW_027114118.1:17649-19063 GCF_000696795.3 Halyomorpha halys
AGTTAACAGTGATGAAGAAACTCCTTTGTTCATAGCGTCCAGGGAAGGCCATACTGATGTTGTAGCATTGCTTTTACGGTTTGGAGTCGAAGGTTTAAGGCCTGATGTAAAGGGAAGGACAGCTCTGCACCGCAGTGCTAGCAGAGGTCACTTAGAAATAGTGAAACTTATTCGAGAGTTCGGAATTAACACGGAGATGGAAGATAAATGGGGCTTCACTGCACTGAACTACGCTGCTTCTTGGAGAGGACACCAAGAGGTTATAGGGTACCTTTCGACTCCCTTGCTGAACATCACATTAACATCTTATTTCGAAATGTCAAATCCCTCATAATAGTTTATAAAAAAAATATTTTTTTAAACTAATAAGTAAATCTATTGAGTTATCGATTTATTTATTGATATTTCTTTATGCAGCATTGGAGAATATTTATCAACACTAAAGTTATGAAAGAGGGGGGAGAAATCTGTATTCTCTCAGGGGAGTAAAAACTAAAGCCCCTATATTGGATGTATATATCGAATATAATAAGTAGTTAGTACATCGAATAATCTAGTCGTTATCTAACCATAGCGGAAGAGGAGTGGATGGTATGGTGACAGTGCTTCTGCCAACCGTCAATAAACGTCTGCTACTTGAGGACCAAGTACTACCGAAACTTAATCATGGAAAAAAAATAGAATATCTTTTTCGTTCGTTCTTTGGATGTTCTTAATCTCAACAAGGATTAAAACCTTTAGAAATTATGGGACATATTAGACCTTGTGGACTAGAGATGTCCATTTGTATAAATTAGAACAGTAATGAGCTTTAATGAAGTAACACTGATTAATGCGTAGAAACTTTTCTTAATTATTTGTGTATTGATTTGTTATTATTATTAATGATTACAATTTGTGATTTATTTAAAATATAATAAAATTTATAATTTTCGTTTTATATTTATGATAAGTTTAATTTTATAAATCCAATAATTGTAAACAGTTATGTAATAGTTTATGATTAGTAAAATCAGATTGGTGTAAAGGTCCTATTCGACATTGGACCGAATTTCGAGACCTCTCTGTCTATTGTTCAGGCAATGACTATAAAATTAAGTTATGATGCATGCATGTGGTAATCTTTAAAAAGTAATGTAATATTTAACACTGATTGTGCACAAAATAAGAAAACTTATAATATTCTTGTTTCGGGTTACCCAAGGTACTACGACTCTCTGAAGTGGATTGAAGGGCTGCCCTAATGTAGGCAGCACAGGCGCCCTATGTGGCATATATCAGAACCCATCATCTCCAGTGCTCTATGTTGTGAGAAAAAGTAACCCATCTTGTCTTATGCAGCTCTTCATTTTGTTTTACTCATTCAATAGTAAAATCAATTATAAGTGAGTAGATTCTCTGGAACTGTTCCTAG
>NW_027114118.1:19113-19479 GCF_000696795.3 Halyomorpha halys
ACGCTCCAATACATGAAGCAGCAAAGTTTGGGCATCTGAATGTTGTTAGGGCACTTCTAGATAGTGGTGCTAGTGTCAATAGTAGAGGAATTTTTAATAGAACAGCACTGCATTTTGCAGCCAGCAGGGGCCACGCAGGTATTGTTAATTTACTATTGGAAAGAAATGCAACTGTAGATATAAGAGACGGTAATAATGACGCTCCAATACATGAAGCAGCAAAGTATGGGGATCTGAATGTTGTTAGGGCACTTCTAGATAGTGGTGCTAATGTCAATAGTAGAGGATCTTTTGATAGAACACCACTGCATAGTGCAGCCGGCAGGGGCCACGCAGATATTGTTAATTTACTATTGGAAAGAAATG
>NW_027114118.1:21014-22705 GCF_000696795.3 Halyomorpha halys
CGATAAAGATGGATACACTGCACTTCACCATGCGGCTTTGAGTGGTTCGCAGGAAATAGTGAATTTACTACTAAAACTTGGTGCTAACATCGAAGCAAAAACTAATGACCTCAAATCTCCGCTACACTTTGCTTCTCTCGAGGGTCACAAGGAAGTCGTGGACATGTTATTGAAGGCTGCAGCAATCGTAGAAGCGGTTGATATTAATGGTATGACGCCATTGCATTTTGCTGCAAAAGAAAGACATTCAGGAGTGGTCCAATCGTTGATTAAATATAACACTAATATCTTTTACAGAAATATAAACGGCAGTACTCCCCTTCATCTGGCCTGCGAAAGAAATGGTAAATCTACACGCAGTGAAAAAGATGTAGTTTCAATGCTTTTAGACCATAGTCCTTTTTATACATCAGATGATAAAGGGATGACGCCTTTGCATATTGGAGCTAGAGACAATTCCATGGGATGTGTTGTAGTATCATTGTTATTTGGTGCTGACATATTTAAAGGAGATACGTTGCTAAATCTCCCTATAAATTTCGCTGCATTAAATGGTAATTTGGAAATAGTGTCGATGTTTCTTCAAATGGATCCTGAGATTAGTAGTAAAGTTAACAGTGATGAAGAAACTCCTTTGTTCATAGCGTCCAGGGAAGGCCATACTGATATTGTAGCATTGCTTTTACAGTTCGGAGTCAAAGGTTTGAGGCCTGATATAAAGGGAAGGACAGCTCTGCACCGCAGTGCTAGCAGAGGTCACTTAGAAATAGTGAAACTTATTCGAGAGTTCCGAATTAACACGGAGATGGAAGATAAATGGGGCTTCACTGCATTGAACTACGCTGCTTCTTGGAGAGGACACCAAGAGGTTATAGGGTACCTTTCGACTCCCTTGCTGAACATCACATTAACATCTTATTTCGATAAGTCAAATCCCTCATAATAGTTTATAAAAAAATTGATAACTCAATAGATTTACTTATTGATATTTCTTTATGCAGCATTGGAGAATGTTTATCTTATTGGGATCATCAAGATCCTCATCAACACTGATGTTATGAAAGAGGGAGGACAAATCTGTGTTCTCTCAGGGGAGTAAAATCTAAAACCCCTATACTGGATGTATATATTACAAATAATAAGTAGTTAGTACATCCAATAATCTAGTCGTTACCTAACTATAGCGGAAGAGGAGTGGATGGTATGGTGACAGTGCTTCTGCCAACCATCAATAAACGTCTGCTACTTGAGGGCCAAGTACTACCGAAACTTAATCATGGAAAATAATAGAATATCTTCTGTATAGTTCGTTCTTTGGATGTTCTTAATCTCAACAAGGATTAAAACCTTTAGAAATTATGGGACATTAAACCTTGTGGACCAGAGATGTCCATTTGTATAAATTAGAACAGTAATGAGCTTTAATGAAGTAACACTGATTAATGCGTAGAAACTTTTCTTAATTATTTGTATTTTGATTTGTTATTATTATTAATGATGTCAATTTGTGATTTATTTAAAATATAATAAAATTTATAATTTTCGTTTTATATTTTATTGTATTTATGATATGTTTAATTTTATAAATCCAATAATTGTAACAACTTTTGTACATTGTTTATGATAAGTAAAATCTGATTGGTGTAAAGGTCCTATTCGACATTGGACCGAATTTCGAGACCTCTCAGTCT
>NW_027114118.1:23615-25558 GCF_000696795.3 Halyomorpha halys
TATATTTTATCTAGTAGATATGTTTACCTGCCAATTTATCTTATTGCAATATATTTAAGAAACCAACTATTAACATTAATATTCTTATTCTAACTAAATAGAATATTAACTGAAGAAATACACAGTAAATCAATAACCAAAAACAAACCTTCGTCCAATTGCACAGGGTGGTAACACAACCCAACCCTTCTTCGAGTTAAAAGAAAGTCAAGTTATGCAGGTTTAAAAAAATGAAACTGTTTAAATTATACTAAATAAGGCCAATCAGAAATTTCTAAGTTATAAGCAAAGAGATAATTTTGGACAAGTTTAGGTTTTTTTGTTCATCCAGTCTTGAAAGTTTAATATTTTATATTAGGGTTCCATATTGCATAACAAATAAAAGTGTTTCTATGTTTTTTGACCCAATGCGAAATCCAACAATACACACTTTATAATAATGACTTATTTTTTAAAAGTTTTTCTGAAAAATTTGAAATAGTGATTCTGGTATTTCCTTAAACTGAGACAGGAATATTCCCAATAAAACATCATAAGGTACATTGTGATTGTAATAACATTACAATCGTTTAGCAAGACTTCATAAATATTTTAGGCAACTCAGTTCATGTTTTCGATATTTGAAACATAAGATGTAGTTGTACGACAATCCAGTCTCAAGTAATTTTACACGATCTAATATTATAGAATGATTATTATTATTTTATACAACTCACGTATTCCCTTAACATTTGGACCGAAGAAATAATAGGTAACTGGAGAATCCCATAATGGAAAATGCATAATCGAATGTTTATGTTAGTGCCTTTTCAATTTTGAGTTTACGTAGTATATTTATACCACTCTTCTCCCCTCTTTAAAATCTCCGTAATTAAAGCTACCTCAAATCGACTATGTCTTTTTGTTAAAAGGCTATAAAATGAACAAACGACAGACGGGTTTTGATCAAACATTTATTTGGTCAATTTAAACATTTCAAAACTAAAATAAGCAAAAGATAACTAACAATGAATACAAATAAGAAAAAGGCCTTTCAGATAAAAATAAAATAGTTCGATAAATTATGAAAACGAAAATAAAATAAACTAATTTACAAATAAACAAATAAATACTAGTCGGCGTAGGGTTGCTCCACTCCGATAGGTCAGAGGAAGAGTGCTGCCGATATGTGTAGGTCGCAGCTCTGGTAGCTAAATAAACCGCTGCAATGGTCCAGAGTTGGTGTAGTGGCTCATCGATGGTTCAAATATCCAATAGTCATGTTAATGTATGAACGCAGACAGTGCTGGTTACACATGTTCCTGGCCACTAATTATCCGGAACTCATATAAAGTGGTCTGGTTCCAAACTGTTATGACGACTAGAACACTCAAAAAATGTCAAATAAAATAACATGAACCAAACGCAGATAGGGCAGCTAAAGACGCTACCAGGGCCACTAATTAGCCGGAACTGCTCTAAAAAACTAAGATGGTAGGTCCGTTGCTAGGTGACGCCTTAGCAACAATTATCAGCCCCTAGCAACGGTCTCTATTACTCATTATAACACACAAATATAATTACATTTTTTCTTTTCAAATAATTAAATCCAATTTAATTAATATAAGTAAAAAGAAACGTTATTAAATTAAACACTAAGACTAACTAACTATTATTTACAAGGTATAAAGATATTATGGGGTTAACAATACTAAAGTATATCGAAAAGTACTTACTTTTCGAGTTATGTATTAATAACTTACTTCATTCTGGTAATAAGTTGTGATGATATTCATAAATCGTTTGTTGAATTTATTTTCAGATCATTTTGCCTTATAAATAATATATCAAAGAGTGCATACGTTTCGAGTTATCGGAAAATAAACAAATAAATGTAAATATGAAGTATAATTGCCTTTTCTTTCAATTATACTCTAAAGAAGTTATGTTAATTTTTTAGATTT
>NW_027114118.1:31318-31576 GCF_000696795.3 Halyomorpha halys
TTGTCAGTTTTCATAGTCTTGTAGGGAAAAAAACATATTTTATTGCAAAATGTAACTAATATAAGCAGAAATGTTTAGAGTGAGGTTGATAACATCTTAAATTGATTAAATTAAGTGTTGTTTTTTTAAGGATGAGAAATATTAAATATTTTCAATAATCAATAAATTCCATTGAGTTTTAGATATATACAATAAAAAATAAATATATACATTACTCAATGCATCCAACTGAATGCATAATACGATAAATGGTGAGTT
>NW_027114118.1:33944-34291 GCF_000696795.3 Halyomorpha halys
TGGTAAATAGATACTCAGCTCTTTTCTGAAATTAAAGAAATAATAAATTTAGAATAAGCAGAAAATATAATTATTTGCAATAAAATACACAATTCATTGAAATATTATCAGTGCTGAAATTATTTTAAACAAAAATATACAAAAAGTGATGATAAATCAAATGTAAGTGTCACATTTTAACAAATATTTTCATTTTTTAAGGCAAAAATAAAAACTTTTCCTATTATAATATTAAAAACCAATTTTATTTTTAAAGAACATAGAAGAGTTTATATTCAATATTTTATTAGTATTAAGGAATTATTCTCTGATATATAGGAGTTTCTGAAACAAATATAAACTTCTAA
>NW_027114118.1:37032-37870 GCF_000696795.3 Halyomorpha halys
CAGGTACCACTACCGTTTATGAATCGGTGCCGGTCAGGCTCATCGCCCCTTTTAATTTTTTTTTTAATTCTTCGATCGTTATTTCAGTATTTCTTTGATAGGGATATTCTGTAGGGAGAATACAATATTCAGGCCTTTTTGGTTTCAACGACGAAAAAGTGTTGATAACTTACGTCAGATGCAAAAATAATTGCGTACTCCGAGTTTTTTCTGTGGTCGGAACCAAAGTCATTGATAAAAATACTGGAGAAAAAAAAACCCTGAGGTCATAACGTATTATAATGCTCACAAAACTGGAAGTGACACTGCTAACCAAATGTGCCCCACATACAACGTGCAGCGAAATACACATCGATGGCCAATGACTGTTCTCTGTACTTTGTTGAACTTGGGAGGGATCAATTCCTTGGTTATTCACCTCGGGAATCAATTAGAATGAATTCCAAGAAGAGTTTTCCCCAAAGAATTGTCACATGAATTGAGTATCGGACAACTCCAGCGAAGAAGCCAGCTGAAATTTGGCCTTCATTCCACCTTGAAAATTCGTCTCAAGATCCCTCCCGCCTGATGATTGTCCAAAATCAACCCCTCCCCACCTCCAAGAGCGGTCCATGTAAAACCACTCTATGGAACATGCTTTTCAGCCTGTTCTTGCGATCCTTCATCAGCTTTGATGGACGATGACTCCGACTGATATCTGTCCTCACACATTTCAACTTCATGTCTGACCCCTTTTTGAATTGTTTTTCGAGGATAAAAGGTCCTATTTTGATTTATATTCATAACCATGATATGCGAATTCCGCATTATGACTTTTTCTGGTTTCTTTACCTAAATA
>NW_027114118.1:42042-42273 GCF_000696795.3 Halyomorpha halys
TTTTTTCATTCATATAAAAGAATAATGATTAAACATAAATATGTAATATTATGGAACTTATAAAAGTCAGATTAATCTAGGTAATAGGAATTAACTCTTTTACCCCTTTCATAAGAATAATTACTTTCTTAATTCAATAAAATCAATAATTATTTCTAGTAATAAAAATCAGCAAGTTATTTGGAAATAGTATACCTTGAAATATATTTTATGTGTACTTCTCTTCTCTTT
>NW_027114118.1:45973-46282 GCF_000696795.3 Halyomorpha halys
AAGCTAGAAGATAGATATTATTATTATTATTTTATTAAGCTAGCAGATACATATTATTATTATATAAGCTAGAATATTATTATTATTATTATTATTTTAAGCTAGCAGATACATATTATTATTATATAAGCTAGAATATTATTATTATTATTATTGTTGTTATTATTGTTGTTATTGTTGTTGTTGTTGTTATTATTGTTGTTGTTGTTGTTGTTGTTGTTGTTGTTGTTGTTGTTGTTGCTGTTGTTGTTGTTGTTAGGCTCGAAGATAGATATTATTATTATTATTTTATTAAGCTAGCAGATACAT
>NW_027114119.1:0-284 GCF_000696795.3 Halyomorpha halys
GAGAGTTGATTGGACAGTATGTACGCATTTGCGGTTTTGATTTTAGTGCAATGTCAATCCCATTTCTTCTTCTCTTTGCGATTTTGAAGACGGTATTCCGAAAAGGAGCTAAATACCATTTTTCAAAGCAATTAAAAATTTTCCACTTCCATTTATGAGGATTATTTTTTTTCTTCCTGTGGCTGTTATGAACGTTATTCATTATCCGTTCAGCGAAAAAACACACATATCTATTCATAATTAAGTAATTATCATCCGATATCATTGAAAAATTCGCTGACTAA
>NW_027114119.1:2639-3821 GCF_000696795.3 Halyomorpha halys
AACCCTGACAAATACGGGTGATTATTGTTTCCAATACCATTGTTTACTACGATCTTTTCCTCACTGTTTTAACTGATGTGAAGTGGAATGAATGAAAATATTATGTTATGCACTCTTTCTCAGTGTAATAAAGTTCATGAGACGTTTCTCCTCTTCCCTCTCTGAGTAAGAAAAAAACGAAGTTCTAGATAAAGGAAACTATAGTAAGGTAGGGGCGGGAATGTTCGTTTTAAAATTTTATGAATGGAATATGGTCCGGGTACGGTCAATTAAAACTCAAATGGTAATAACTATTTTAATTAAGCCAACGTTTCGCCCCACGATTCGTCAGGGCTGTTTTGACGGAAACGTTGGCTCAATTAAAATAGTTATTACTATTTGAGATTTAATTGACCGCACCCGGACCATATTCCACTTTTAAAATTTTGTTTGTCACTCTCATTAATTAGAAACAAATGAATGAACAAGTTTATTACAATTCACACATGGAAGATTAAGGGAACAACACCTCATAGTTATTGAAAATAAATTATTCCATATATATTTTTTAAATAAAGATCCAAACAGTCCACTTATTATCTAGCCTAAAATTCCTTGGAGAGTATCATATAATGTAGTCTTACAAATAAATACCAAAGTTGAAATACCAGTATTAGATACCTACAATAAGGTACATCTGAAATAAAATATGATTGATTAATAATAACCTATTTTTAAAAATTTTACATCTATTGTTCTGGAGGGATAATTTATGTTTTCAAATGAATCTTGAACGAACTCAACTTGTAAAAAACCTCATTAAGGTGGTGAAAACTGTTTTTTTTTTTCACATTTAAATAATGAAAAAAAAATGTTTTTGATAAATATAAAATAGCTAAGACTAAACCATTGGAATTTTTCAACGAATCCACTGTCACAAAAATTCAATAGGATATTTCAAGCAAGTTAGGGATGAAATGGGACAAGTGGGGCTGACGGACCGAGATTATTTAGACAGAGATGGGTATAGAAGTACGGTCAAGGGAGTGAAGGTTCTTGTGGGAAAGAAAGGTCTTGCGTGGTCTGAGGAGAGAAAACGTAGACACGCAGAGTTCATGAGAGACACACGGGAGAAGAGGAAACAGATGAAGGAGAAGCATTTGAGTTATGATATGCGCGTGGTCTCAAGACCATTTCCTGGAA
>NW_027114120.1:0-4999 GCF_000696795.3 Halyomorpha halys
ATATATTAAGTATCTGGGAAAGCCAAATGTCAAAAAAGGGAAGAAGGAGTAAGATGTAACACGTGTGAACTGTGGTAACATACTAACTTTATTGGGTTCGGTACATCTCTTTATATACATGCGATCAGCTGATCTCCTCAGTCAGCTGACTTCGAAGTAACAGCTGACTAAGGCTAAGGCGTGATCTTCATTACAGTCGTATTGGTATCCTCGATCTCCTGAAGAAACTCAAAGTATATTGGTAGATACTTATAGAGAATTGAATTCTAAAAAGATTTACTTTTTATGTTTGTTTTTTTTCTCGATATCTTGCATAGTTTCATTCAGTTCTCATACGAACAAATAGTTAAAAAGAATCAGAGTTTGTTGATTTACTTACTAACTTTAATTTTGAGATTTATATTACCTTTAATACTTTTTTAGTGCTTGCATCATATACATAAAAAAAAAAACGCGACGCTTAAATAATAAAAAGTTAATTTTCTACCATTTTCTTTATGGATATTTTGTTAGTTTCTAGGTCGGTCTCCTTAACCTCGGTCAATTTTAAAACCTCTGAACAACTACTGGATACCCTTTATTATATAATTTTTTGTATGTGGATTATAAATTATCCCTCAATGATTACTAATGTTTCTTTCCTATCCGTTCAATTTAACGACCATTCTCAAACATATTTTAAAACTTATAAAAACATTTACTTATTCCTTTTCACTTCATAGCCAACGAGCTTAAATAATTTGTTTCATTTTAATGTTCACGTATTTGTTATCTAATTGTTTGGAGTTAGTTAGGGACTACTCCTTTGCCTATTTCATATATTTCATTTGTTATTCATCTATCTCCCGTTTATAGGGGAATGCGGTCGAGCTCCACTTCATCCTCGTCCAGAGGTTCGAATAGTTGGAGGAAGAAATGCTCAGTTTGGAGTCTGGCCATGGCAGGTATGTAAGCATACTTATACATTATACGTTTTAGAATTAAATGATGATAGAATATACTGATTCCTATTTAGCGTCGGCTTTGTAGTATTTTCATTATTGTTAGTGTATTTAAACATATCCATTGTTCGTAGTGTGATTAAAGATACTAATTCTATTCATGAAGGGTCACAAGTGCAGTTCTTTGCAAGAAAGAAATGTTACAAGGTCAAAGAGGTAATTTGGTAAGATTCAGGCTCGACCATCAGATTTTTATCACTTGATGAGACTGGGTGGACCCAAGAAGGTTCCTGAACCCGCATGGTTGACTTACGGCTACAGTAACAGAATAAATAATTTTCTGGATTCGAACCCAATTCCTTAGTGTTGTTAGAAGCACTGTGTGTTTTTTTTATGAGTGTCGGTGGAAATCTTCAAAAGGCACGTCTAGGCCCGTAACTATCCGTGTGTGGAATCTTTACCCACTAAAATCATTCATTCCTCTTCACGGGACCGCCACTAGGCTTTACTTCATGAAGGGAAATAGCTGAGTGCCGCCTCGCTTTCTTCACATAGTTTTCACGTTTCCATGGTAGTAACGTCTTCTAGCCCTCTCTTCCTCTTTCTCTAAGCCTCCTGAGGACGAATGTGGTGAATCTCTTAACTCCGTATAGTACGTCCTCCACACACTCTCTCCAATTCACTTCTTTCTGCCGCAAAGTGAATGCAAGTGAGAAACACGTACACCGCGGTTTCCTCAACAGTCTGACATCCAGGCCATTCTGCGGTGTTGTCCAATTTGAAGCGGTACTGGTAGGCTCTAAAGCATCTATGTACGGTAAAAAATTGGGTTATGTAAAATTACACTTCAACATGCTGGCGCCCATATCACGTGCCCACATCGGGTATTAACCTTCGAGTCCACCTCCCGGAATCTGCAGCCTCCCAACGCTGGTGCCGCTGGTTGATGGTCGTTTTTCGCTCTTCTTCTCTGAAAACGTGTAACCGTCCTGTATGATATGGTAACCATCGCTTCATTCCAAATCGGGGCTGCAACTTCTTTGGGGCCTCCAACGTTTGGTATAAGGCGTGACAAAAAGGTTGGTACTTTAGCAGATTTGGCGCTGATATTCTCCGCGTGAACATTAAAGTGGAAACATGCACCGATCATGACTTCTAGGTATTTTAATTAAGACTGGGAACGAATTTCGTGCCTACCCACCGTAACAGTGATGGGCTTAGTTACTAGGAGAACCTCGGCATTGTGATCTGCAAGTTGTAAGCCTACCGAAGACAGCCAACCTCGGACCATAGCAACAGCCTGGTTAGCGATGAGGGTAACTTCTCCCAAGTACTATGCCGCCACTAAAACTGCAACGTCATGTGCGAATCCCACAACTATGGCTCCATCCGTCATTCTCAAGGTAAAGATTGCGTCGTACATGACGTTCCACAGAAGAGGCTCTAATACCGAGCCCTGTCGGACACCACCAGTCACCTTGTATCTCCTTTGGCCAATGTCTGAAAAATAAAACAGAACTCTATCTTTGAAGTAATCTGAGAGCGTAAGAACTTTCATAGGATAGGCTAGCGCCGCGATAGACCGTAGGGCATCTATTATACAGGTCCCAGGCATCTTGAAGTGTTAAAAGCATTCTTAACGTCTAGAATGATGATTGCTGCATAACACATAGCGCCTCTCCTCCACCTTGCTCCTGAAATTGCTGTGCATGCAATCACGACTACCAATCCAACACCATCTATCATGGATCGCTCATTAAGAAATCCGCATTGAGCCCGCGAGAGGCCATTAACTCCCTCCGTGAACTCTTGTAGCCTGAGGAAAGGATTTTCTCGAATGCCTAACCCATAGTATCCAATAAGCAAATTGGACGATAGGTTGACGGGTTTTCCAGTCTTCCCTTACTCTTTAGAATAAGTACGAGGCGCTGTCTCTTCCAAGGTTTCGGAATTGAGCCTTCACGAATGCACGAATTGAAGAGATCGATAAAAAAAATCCGGCCGTGAGAGTCACGTTCAGAGCTACATTAGAATTCCGGCCAATTCTGGTGCCTTGTCATGTTGTAGGTCCGAGGCACTCTTCTACCTTTTCCTGCGTAATTTGTGGAAAATCCGTTATATATAAAGATATATAAGTTATCTTTTACTGAAGTGAAACTAAAAATAATAGGAGAGAGAGGAGTGCGAAATGAAACGCTTGAAGTGCTCTCAAAGACTGTTTTATTTGCCAAGCCTGTCCGTCTATATATATACAATCGGTCAGCTGTTCTCGATCCGCTGATATGGACCTGTCAGGTGACAGCCCTTAACCCCCCCCCCACCAGTTTACGAACAATCCTCGTAAACTCTAATGTATACAAAGAAAAAACATATATATATAAATTCAATTGCAATACAATAATTAAGATAGCTATAAATTCAATAACAATAAAAAAGATACAAATACAATCAAACTACAGAAATAGGATTTAAAATAACAGCACTCTGTGAAAAAAAAATAGACAAAACAAAAAATAGAACTATAAAATTTCCCATGAATCACTGATTTTTACACTCTCATATCCTTATTAAGTACCGAAAATGAAAATGAAAAAAAAAAAAAAATAAGAACTTTACAACATTACAATATTACCCTCCGGAAGGGAGGTGAGTACAATCCCGTACATCATGATACCGCTCTTGCAGGAAGTTTTAATTGTTCTAGGTGAACTGTTCTTCGCTTTTCCGGTTCTTTTAAGCTTTCTATGGTGACAATATTGTGTTCTCTTATCGTGACCACTCCAAATGGGCCTTCGTATCTCTGCAGCTCTTTGCCTCTATTAGTTCCTACTTTACGGTACACCACAGTCCCAATTTTAAGGTTGCCCATTAGATTGCGAACACTAAGATTATGTCTAGTAACTCTTCTGCGTTTCTCCCACACAATTTTCTCCCTGACTTTGCCCCATATCTTCCTCCGTGCCATACAATTAACGGCGATATTACTCTCCTCAGGCCCTGTATCATGGTAATTCCTCCAACGTCCCCGCAGTCCAAAAATAATCTCAAAAGGAGAAAACCCCGTAACCGAGTGTATGGAATGATTGTATGCTGCGATCGCTCGTTCCATCGCTTCGTCTGGCTCCAACCCCTTTTCTAACTGATATACACGCAGGTGGTCACTGAGGGTACTGTGGAACCTTTCAATACCTCCTCAGCTCTTTTGATGACCTGGGATGTTAAGGTGCCACGCCACCTCCAAGATTTTCATCTCTTCCCTGTTGCTTGCATTGTCAAATTCTCTTCCACTGTCTGACGAAATTCTATCCGGTACGTCATAAAACTGGATCCAGGTTCGTAGGGCTCTTAACACTGCTTCTGCTGACCTCTCATTCACTGGGTACGCCATAGCTAGTTTGATAAATACGTCTATCACTGTGACCCACTTGTACCCCTTCCAAGTAAACGAATCCGCTTGAAGATCACTAAGTGGTGCTTCTGCAGTGGGCGTCTCCTCCTGGATTGCTTGAGGTGGGTGTCTGTCATATTTCGGAGTCAGGCATACATCACAACTACCTATGGTTTCTTGAATTGTGCGCTTCATACCCCACCAGAAGTATTCAACAGTATTCCCCAGATAGCTTACTCCTCTCTTCCTTCGTATAATAGGCAAACCACCGTGCTCTCCTCTCACATGATGGTTCTCTAACGTGCGGTCGCCTCTCTGTGGGCACACTCCTCAAAACTCTCCACTTCTTCTAACAGTTTCTCCGGTTCTTCTTCAAGTCCTCATTTCTTGGTGATCATTCTCTCGCCCAGAGTCTCCTGCTTCATTTTCTGTCTCCGAGGTCTCGGACAATTCTATAACTTCACTCGCGGATCCATTCGTCCTTCGCGAGATTTTCCTCCTCCGCAATCTCTGTGCGTTTATCTCCATGGGTTCAGGCTGACTCTGCTCTTTCCGCCGATACATGTAGGGACACTATCGGGCTATATGTTCCTCTGCCCCACATTGAAAACATCTCTTGGGCGGGCAATGCGCCACTAGATGTCCAAGCCTCCCGCAACCATGACACTTG
>NW_027114120.1:5587-14238 GCF_000696795.3 Halyomorpha halys
GCATTCTCGTTATCCAGTAGGTCCTCCGATTTCTTAGCTTCTATTCGCCCCATTAGACGATCGCCCCCTTTTAAAAAATGATTTAATTCTCTGGTCTCTCCGGTGAATTTTTCTAGGTCCGACACTGCCGACACTCAGGTCCTGGGCGGACATTAATCCATTCAAGCGTCGTGGCATGAAATCGGGCTAAAGAGGCTTCTGGTAGTGGCTGAATCCTCACCGGAGGTGGGGTACCTGCTGCTAAAGTTTGGTTGACTGCAGCTTGAGGTTGGTTATTTTGGTTCATATTCTCCAGGTTCAAAACTGCTCTTTTCACTATTTCACTTTTCACTGGTCATAAGTCAAAGAGAACTATGAAAAAAAAAAATCCTTTTAGACTGAAAATTACTCCGGTATCTAAAGTTCCCGGGTTTCGGCACCAATTATCTTTTACTGAAGTGAAAAATAATAGGAGAGAGAGGAGTACGAAATGAAACGCTTGAAGTCCTCTCAAGATTAAGACCCAACTAGGAAATCGACAGGGAAATAAATAACCTGGAAACCGAAATAATTTTCAGAGGACTGGGATTCTACGGGCACATGATGAGAACGGACCAAAGGAGACTCAACAGGAAACTCTTTGACAGAATTCTGAATATAAGAGCGTAGGAGGATATGCGAAACAAATGAGGGAGGAAACAAAGAAATTGAAAATAACAGACAAGGACTGGCTGGTTATAGAACAGTACGGAAAGAATTGAAATAAATAAATGTTCTTGCGACAAATAAAGGAAAACAGAAGGATACTGCGTGGTCGGAAGGGAGGAAGCAAAGGGACGCAGAAATGATGAGAAAATACTGGGAGGAAACAAAAAAAAAGTGAGAAGTGGAAACTAGTGATATTTGCGTGATCTTGCAAGCCCGTTCCGTGAAAAAAAAGTAATGCACATCTTTATAAAAAAAAAAACAAAAAAAAAAACACCTTATTGACTTCTTTGTATTCCAAAAAAATATCACCACCATTCAAATTCCGCAAGATAATATGCTCGTTTCATTGGACGCATCATCGTTGTTAACTAATATAAACATCCTAAAAATTAAAACTATCATTGGAAAACAAATGGAACAAATTGGAAACACATTAAATTATCTCCAAAATCTAAATTATCAAAGTATTAACCTTATGCACATATAGAGGATATTTTAATTTTAATGAAAAGGACTAAGAAAATTTGGATATCCTATAGGATCTCCTATTACTCTGATTTCACCAGATAGCTACTTGGAAGATTTATAAAAAAACAAAAACACAACACTATAAAATACAAAAACACTTTAACCAATCTTTACTGCAATAGGAAACAAAAAGACAAAATATAACTACAATTTAATATAGTGTATGAAATTCTCTGTGATGTAAACTACAGAAAATCCTATTTCGGAACTTCAAAACAGTATCTCAAAAGAAGAAAATATATCAATACAAGAAAAGGGCTAGCACCAAAACATGTATAAAATTTAAATTCATGTTATTTCAACCTCATTAACACATAATACTTAATTAACAGCAATAAATACAAATCAGAAATAACGGACTGACTACCTGTAAGAAAGAATGGTTGCGTGTTAGAAAAATCAAAACAATGACTATGCAAACAATAATGTTGTAGATCGTTTCTTTATAATTTCTTTACAGACTCCTCATCTACAAAAATAAATAAATATAAATGTACACACATACTTATTATTTATACATATATAAATATATAATAAATATCGATAAATAAGTATCGTAAAAATAAAAATATGCTATATTCTTCCTAAAGATTATAATAATTGAATAATTAATGTATATAGTTCTAACAAAACAAATAATACAACGAATTGGTCACAGTTCAATTTTAACTCATAAATACGTTAAGAATTAAGAATAGGTTCATTGCAAACACCAGACAGCTTAGGTCAGAAAGAAGATTTTTATGCTGTCTTTCTAAATTTTGTAGTTTGATTCTTGTCATTTGTATCTGGGAGGAGAACTAATCCAGCCAGTGGGTTTAGTAGTACTTTTTGCCAACCACCGTCGGTATGTTTATAGCAGGTAGATGCAGTAATTGTGATTTTTTGCTGAAGGTTTAGTACCTGACCCGGTAGGTACCAGGTATGGTTGGATTCACTGGACAATGCCCAGCAAATGGGGTGGAGTCGGCTCATTTTTCAAGAAATTTCAGTTCTTTTGATTGAAATTCTTTCAGTTTCATTAAATTCTTTACTGCAGCGTATACAACTCAAGACTGGAGCTCTTCTCAGAAATTTCTAGTTCAAAAGAAAAATTTAGTCCATCTTCATGTCATATTCCACTCCAAGCTGTTAAATAACCTTATTCACTTAAAAGTTTATATAAATCTCTTACAGTTTTCTCTTTTAATTGCTATCATATTCTGACTTGAATAGTATTTTTAAGAGCCTAATTTGAAATTAATAATTTATTCATATGAAAATGAAGGATTGCTTTTTTATTTATCTATTTATACAGTATTTGATTTTTGGAAATAACTTAAAAATAAATAACTAAGAAATATACAAATAGGGCCTATCTTAGTTTCATAACCAACATTGTTAATTTTTTTATGAATACAAATGTTGATTTTCGATCATCAAGACTAGCCAGACTAATAATCTGCAACAACAATGTGGCGTACTAAAAGCTGCCTTTAAACTAGAGTTTAAAATTTAAAAAAAGTAAATCTTTTTATCGTTTTATTTTTATCGAATTTAATATTTCCATTTTTTAAAAATATTATTGGCAATAGCTTATATCCTGACCGGATCATTTTCAAAAACCGACCATTTCTTTAATTGTATTCCATCGTATCGTATCTTTGAGAACACCAATTGTATTAGCATACTGAAGGATTTGATGGTCAGGCTCTTGAGGAAATATATTTTAATAATAATAATAATAATAATACTTTATTTATTCTGGGACGAGTCCCTTTAGAATAATACAGAAAAATCGACAGATGAGGACTGAGGAGCTTCAGAGATACTTAAACAAAAATACAAAGAAATATAAACAGTCACTATAAAAAATTATTATAAATTACTTTCTCACTTTTATCAGTTGAACAATAAGAAAAATGAATAAATAAAAAAGAGAAAAGAAAACGGTGTAAAAATAAATAAGAATGATATAATAGTTTATATAAATATTTACGATTATATTGATTTAGAATTTTATGGGGTCTGAATGGATAAGAAATGATTGAATACGCGGGATTTAAAGATTGGGAACGACGGATGTTGGAAGGGATGGAGTTTCATAAGGACGAGGCTCGGATCATGAACGATCTATCGAAAACAGCGGTTCGGTGGGCCCTTGTGTATAAATCTGAAGATCAGGAACGGGTGTTGCGGGATCGTATACAGGATTTGAATTGAAGCAGCTCAGAGATGTATGATGGAGGGAGAGATTGGATGACTTGGAAGATGAAGGATGCCAGGAAATACTTACGACGGTAGGAATGATGAAGCTCTCCACTCCAACTCTGCATAAAAACGGGTAACAGAAGCGTCCCTTGGGATCCCGAAGATGAATCGTACACCGCAATTTATCAAACGTTTTAATTTCGCTGCGAGATCCACAGAGACGTCCCATATACCGTACAGCAATAGTCAAAGTGGGGAAATATTAGAGAAGTGACTAGGGGCCTACGAGTTTCAAATGGAAATAGGTGGCGGAGGTAATTTAGACGTTTTAAAGTGGAAAAGGTACGGCGGGAGATATTGGATACATGGTTTTTCCAGAAAAGCGTTTGATCAAAGGTTATTCCTAGGTTTTTGAATCTGGGGTAAAATTTGATGGGACTATCTTGAAGGAACAGAATTAGAATATTAGGAACAGTTTTAAGGAAGTGATTGGAGCCTATTAATTTTGCCTTCGTCTTCTCCGCATTTAGCTTCAACTTGTTAGCTCTCACCCATTCACAGATCCTTTCCAAATCTTCTTGAAGTTTCTCTGTGGTCGGTAATAGGTCAGAAGGCGGGAAGGACAGGTATATTTGCAAATTATCTGCATAGGTGTGGTATTGGGAGTGATGGATCTGGATGGGAAGGTCATTAATGTAAATATCAAACAGAGTAGGAGATAGAGAGAAGCCTTGAGGAACACCACAGAAAAGGGGGAGGGTCTTAGATGGAGGTTGACCAGGGACGACAAGTTACTGGGACCGATTTCAGAGAAAGGATTTGAACCAGCACAGGGCACTGTTGGATAAAGGAAGATTACGCAATTAGTAAAGAGGATGTTATGGTCAACAGTGTCAAACGCTTTGGGAAAGTCTAGAAGGATGAGGATAGTCAGGTTTTTGGTTTTCAATGGAGTTTTGGAGGTCAAGAGTTATTTTAAGGAGAGCGGATTGCGTTGATTATGATATGATATCTTGGGTATCTTGATTAAATAAAAGTGTAATGAAGAATTTAGATACCTGCAAAAATTTCATAAGTTTAAACGTTTTACCTATAAAAATCGTTTCATTTATAAAATAAATTGTTAACACCAATGTAAACATCCGTTTCAAAACGATTTAATAGTGTTTTCACGCTATTATCTATTCCATACAGCCGATCCTTCAAGGTTAGATGATTAGTTCAGAAATATACCAGATAAATATAAAGAAACAATTCAAAAGATTAGTGTTATTCTCAACATTCCTTTTTTTCAAAATCTGAAGAGCTAAATTAAATGGATTTATCACTTTTAAGTAGGTTGATATATTTTAAGATTGTTTTTTTTTAACTAAAAGAACGTTCGGAACGGAGAGAAAAATATTATAAAATTGGGTAAAAAAGAAATTTTTACTGTTTACTGAGATTTCCAAGGATTGCCCGTCGACTACAGATCATTTAAAATACGTTCCGAAAAATGAACATTGCGAAGGAATCAACAGTATTTTTTTATTTTCATCAGTTTTAAAAGATAAAAAGATATAAAAAAAAAACTAAATAGCCCTTTCCATCCTGTCCTCCTAAAATAATCGATCACCATCTTTTCACAAGGCCTTTTTGAAAATCTCTAAAACCGTTCATCGATACAAATAATTTCCCATTAAAACAATTCATGTTATCTAAATGTCCCTTGAAATATAATTTTGATTATATATGTGTATTGAAGAAGCAGCCTGCTTAAAAGGAATATACTCATGACTGATTCCATGAGTCGAGTTCCCTGTTCACATCGATCATTCAAATGATGAATGAACTTTCACGCTTGTTGGCTGTGACCGCCAGGGAGTGTGAATCGTTCAGATAACTCTACACAAAATTTGTTTATTTGACCTCGGTTGTTGAGCGGAGTGTTCAGTTTAACGAAGAGTGATCACATTGTACACTCGCGAGTTTTACATCGTCAAAACAGGAAATTCTAAAGTGACGGATGCCAGAACATGTACAGACCGAGGAGTAAGAACAATAATAAAGGAAGAGTTAAATATATGCAAAACAATAACAAACTTTATTTTTCTTTACGTACGTGCTCACTCAACTACCTGTTAACATTTAAATAACTTTTATATATACAGTCTGGTATATAGTCTATCTGAATCCATTCGTTTGAAATTAAAAAAAAAAATTGTTTCATTTATTCAAAGATTCTTCTGAAAGTATTTTTAACTGAATGTGGAAAGATCACATATCCAGAAAAGAAAATTAATCCTCAGTCAAAAATTTCCGCTCACTTTCAAATTGGCCCCATATGCACAAACTTCTTTTCCTTATAACTCTTATATTTCGAAACCAGTTCGTCCAATGTGAACTAAAGTTGAAATGAAGTTGTGGATCAGAATAAATATGACCGTACAAGCAAAAATCCTTTAAAACTTTTGCTAACTCATGCATAAATGTTTTTTTCTTGACACTAGATTATTTTTAGAATATCTGTCAGTTAAGGTCAATAGATTGATGTAAAAATGTGCTAGTTTACGATCAAATCATATTTATATTTTATGGAATATTAAATTATATTAATTTCTATCCAAATACTTTGGCTAACCCACACGAAAAAGTTATTTTCTGATCCGCATTTACATAACGAACTCATCTTTTTTTATCAAACGATAAATCATTAACCTCGTAATGTAGGTAATTATGTGACCAGTTAAATTTTCAAAAAAATAAAATAAGGTGCCATAAAAAATGGTGTTGATAATGCTATATTTTGCCATGCACTTAGCAAACATCCTTTTGCTCCTTAATTATCGAAACTATAGTAGCTTTGTATTCATTCAGGACATGAAAAATATTTTCCTTTCCTTTCCTAAGCATTTTATGTTTCTCACATAGAAAACAACATAGTTTCCTTATGCTTTTAGTCAAATCCATGTTATGAGAATAAAACCTACTAGCGTCAAATCGAATTTAATTAATTTTTTTATGTATTTTTGGGGTTCATCACTAGATGGTCCAATATTAATTTATTATTTTATATTTCGCCTACTACTTTCACTGAGGCATACTTAAATGTATTTTCGTTGCTAGACCAGATAGATATTTATAGGTAGATATTTCAAAAACACCTTATCTGATGTTGCTCATTTAACCAAATATGCTCCACAACTTCATACTCAAGCTGAAGCTCTTTTTTTTTACTCGCATTTATTCTATAGCGGCATTTATTCCTACTCCCCCCCCTTCATCTCCCGAAGATTATATCACAATACGAAAAATAAGAAGTATTAAAAACATATTAAATATATTTTGAATTTAACTGTAGACTTTCTTTTTTTATATATATTTATTAACGTTTTATAATCTTGATATTGCTGTTTTAGTAAAAGTAGTATTTTTAATATTCATTGGATTTAGTTATTTAATGTAATTTAAAAAAAATTAAATTATGATTTCATAAAATCTTAAAATTGAAGAACGCTAAATGTTTTAGTGTTATTTAACCTTTTTCCCAATGGAAACTAATGTATTAGATTTTAGTAGTATGGCTATAACTGTCATGCATACCAAGGAGACTAAAAAAGTACTGGATGAGAGATCTCTTCCCTTAACTAAATAAGGTAATCAAGTTAGGGAAAAAGTGTTGCTGATTAGTATATATTTCCCTGTTCCTGACATTTTCTTATTTTCTATAACTGTCAGACCGTTTGCTGATGGCCAATAATTTGTTGCTCTATGCGAATCAATGTTTAATGCAGCATATTTTTTCTTATATTCTGCTTTTAAAACTTTTTTTATTCAAATATCTTATCCTTTTACTTGAGTCCATAAAAAACTTTTTAGAAATCTTTTTTTCTCGAACCAGGAAAGACTAAAATGCACTAATTAATTAGGATCTGGAAAACTTTTGTTTTAAAATATAATTATACCTACTTCCTTTCTCTAATTTCTTGTTTTTTTTCCTTCATAATTCCTTTCAACTTTAATATAACTGCAGTTTTTGCCTTTCTAATTTTTTTTTTGCTATATTTTACTCGATAATTTATATTTAGCAGAGATATTTTTAATTTGTCGTTATTTTTTTAAAATAAACTATGCACTTTTATTTCTTTAGTTTTTCTCCTTTTATTTCCTTATATGAGTCTTTTTGAAATTAGTTGTAGCTTTTCTAAATTATCTAATCATTGTGAATTACTGACTTTTTTTAGCAGTATATAATATTGGTTCAGCAATATTAAACCAAAATTTTGTTTGTACCCTCAGTATTGGATCTTTTTTTTTATTTTGTATATGTAACACAAAACATTTTGCTTGAAGCCCTACCGCCACTACAGGAGGTATAGTGCCTTATTATTAAACATTAAATATTATTATCCATATTATCAAATATGAATTGACGATTTACCTTTATTGTTTTATTTTAACAACTTTAGACTTTGGTATATTTTTTGTTATTGATATGATCTTTAACTCATCATTTTAAAATAACCATAATTGATTATTTATTTTATGTATTTCACAGGCTTCTATTTGTACGGGGGTTGCCAGATAAACAAATAAATAAATTATTATTTTTATTATAGTTGTGATAAAGTTTTAACTAATAGTGACTGTGATAAATGAATTTTAATTTTAGTTTTTAATGTGAAAATTGACTAATTAGAAATTGTTTTGACCTGGGCAGAATAGCCTGCATGAAGTTTGAGTTTTTAAATCATTTAGTTCCAAAATTGTATTAAGATCGTCCATGAAGATAGCCGGATTGGCCGAA
This sequence comes from Halyomorpha halys, assembly GCF_000696795.3. Classification (NCBI taxonomy): domain Eukaryota; kingdom Metazoa; phylum Arthropoda; class Insecta; order Hemiptera; family Pentatomidae; genus Halyomorpha; species Halyomorpha halys. The sequence goes on from NW_027114120.1 coordinate 13,779, forward strand.
ACGTCGGACTTAAATGAAAAATAAAATGTGTTGAGACTAAAATGGATAGAAATTAAATTATTTATTTTAACAAAATTAACCAGTCTCAAGAAAGTGTTTAAAATTATAAATAAATTATTATTGCTGATTTTTTATTATTTATAGATTACTACCCTATTATTGTCGTCGTAATTCCTTAAAACGGTTTTCACTAAAATTATTTAACATTCATTTAGTAACATTTATAGCTTGGGGTAATGTTAAACGGAAATTTGGTCCCTGGTTTAATTCATTTTATTTCAAAGTTGTAATCTTCTAAATTTAATAATCCTTTATGCTGGAAGAGTCTTATAGAATTAAAAGGATTTAGTGAATGACATAATTTCTTCCTTATTAAAAAACAATAGTTTATTAAATATCATCAGCAACGTTTCGGGAGATTTCCCCCATCTTCAGGCTGCTAAAAACAAATTCAACCAAA
>NW_027114120.1:14288-18204 GCF_000696795.3 Halyomorpha halys
GTTTCGGGAGATTTCCCCCATCTTCAGGCTGCTAAAAACAAATTCAACCAAACCCTTAAACATGTGCTTACAACAACACTCATATATCATATACACTCATAGAACTATTTATAAATTATTTACCTGAAGATGGGGGAAATCTTCCGAAACGTTGCTGATGATATTAAATAAACTATTGTTTTTTAATAAGGAAGAAATTATGTCATTCACTAAATCCTTTTAAATCTTCTAGTGTTTTGAGCTGTTACTTTAAATTTAATCATGCTATCTTCATGTTTCTTAGGTTTCTGTGAGGAGAACCTCTTTCTTTGGGTTCTCAAGCACTCACCGTTGTGGTGGTGCCCTTATCAACGATAAATGGATAGCGACGGCTGGTCACTGCGTAGATGAGTGAGTATTATCTTTTTAATTAAATTCTTATTATTTCATACTTCTTAATACTAAAACAGATGACTGTTTCTGGCTTACTGTAGCGGCAACCGTCACTTACCTCTATTCTGTGTCACCTCCATCTGGTTTAAGACGTTCAAATATCCTTTAGCCTCATTGGCCACACTATCTTCACACCACAGCTTGGGCCTTCTCACTCTTAGATGACTAAAAAGGAACAAAATCCTCTTTAGAAAAGAATCTTCTGCCTTTCTGGCGAGATGTCCTGCATATCTGGAACATTTTTCAATTTCTATTAGTGATTTACTGATTGCCTTGGTGATCCTTGCTTAGGTACACCTAAGGTTAATAATACTTATAGCCAGTGACAATAAGGGTGTGTAGTTTCATACAAGATATAGCTCGACTGATTTATTCCTTATAATTATTAAATACTTGCAATTCTTGATAGAAATAAATGTTAGTAATAAGTGAAATAAAACAAATAAATAATATTATAATTACAAAAATCAATATCAATAGATAATTATTTAAACAAATGAAATTAATAAACGAATAAAAATTATTTTCTTGAGGTTTATTTTTATATTTAAAATGTTATGATTTTTTTTAGATATGACTTTTCGTTACTAATTAACTAAATATAATACATTTATATAGAATATGTATTCGTGTATTACATTCTACATTTATAACAAAAAAATTAAAATATTTATAATTCCTTATTTGCAATCTTTTTCCTCTAGTCAACGTGTCTCAAGTCGTCATTCCGCGAAGCTTGAAAAAGGTTTTTCTAGTTGATGAGCACTTTTAGGTTTCAATATTTGACACTTATCAATATTTGATTTCTTTATCCGAGATGAGCGGAATGATAGGCATCATTGTCTGAAAGAAAAAAAAATATTCCTAAATATTTATTAGGAGAAGATTATTCAAACAATGTGTCGATGAAAAGCTTTGGTTATAGAATCTGTCACTTATCTAAAATTTGAATGTCTTAAACGGGAATTTTAGTTGAATGGAAAAAAATTCACTATATAAAAAAGCATTAAATACATCTATTAATTAACCTCTAAATATAACAGATTGAGAATTGTATTACCGTTTATTACTAATTCAGCTCTTTAAATACCTGTCCGTATATAGAGGCATAGATGACTGCCACCTATACCAAACATAATAACACAACATTAACTTATAACCCTACATTGAAATAAAATAGGTGCTTATACGTTTTAGAACACCTCTTTCTCTATTTTTTGGGGTGATGATACTCCATCTAACTGCAAATTACATAAGTAGGTACAAATGCGAATGAAATATGAAATTTAAGTTCTTTACGATTTTTTTTTAGCGAGGATAGCCAATTACGTAAGACATACCATTTTGTGGAACTTCGTTATTCGTACTCAGGGGACATTAAAACGCGTATGCCATTTTATTGCTTTATTTGGGAGGAAAATAAGTTTAGAATAAAAAAATAAAGAAGTAAATAAAAAAAAAAAATTCAAACTTTTTGTTATATATCTCCCTCCACACCTGATTAATTCATGGAGGTCGTATTTGTATTAATTCGTGAATTGTATGAGCTTAAATGAATACATGAATTAAAAAATTTAATTTTCTTTTCCTTATAAGAAATTGGTAATAAACATAAACAAAAAAAAAAAAAATAGCACTAAGGAAACTTCTAAATGGTTTAGAGGGATACAATTTATGTATTATTATCACTAATTCAGAATTATGTAATACCAATTACGAAATAAATTGAATAAAATATAGTTTTAATTAATATGATCATTAAATAACATCTTTGAAATAATGTTTAATTAAAATAATTGTTATTTGATATCATAGAAAGTGGTACAACTGGCACATTTATGTTCTTAAATTCAATTTTTAATTTATTTGGCTGGATTATTTTCCTGTTAGTTGATTTTGATTTAGCTCCTTTTGATCACTGGCTGGAGAAGGTAAAAAAAAACTGTGCTATCTGAGCGAGTTTGATGAAATTGGAGCATCTATTTTTTACTTTACTGAGTTGGGTAACGAGTTGTTCGCAGATAAGAATATCGGGATCAATCTCGATGGGTAAACTAAATGATGTCTCACGAATTTGGTACCACCATTTATCTCTTCTTTATTTCTTGGTACAATCCGTAAGGAATGTAAATATTACAAATAATTATAACGGCGAATTCGAAACAGTATATTTTAATATAAAAAAAAATTGCTTCAAATCAAGTGTAAAATAACATTAAAGGACTAGAAAACATTAGGAAGAAAATAAAATGATTTCTGATTAAATAAAAAAATGGAAATGAACTAAAATATTTTTAGTAATGAAAAAGAGACATTTTCTTTTTTGCTTAATTCAAGGAGTTATTTAACAATATCGTCTTGGTCCTTTTTGCTCTACGACCTGCAGAAAAACACAATATTCCCAATTCCATGTGCAATCGGAATTTGGCGTACTGTGCCCGTTCGGGACAAGTGCATCGAGGGCCAAAATCGTAAAATATTAACAATTTCGGTACCAATGGCCGAAATTTGTTTTTTATACTGAATGAGCTCTGAAAAAAACCCAGATTTGTTGAAAATTCTATCCGATCAAAATATAGCACCTATCTATTGTATGGGAAATAAAAATATACAAAAAAAAAGGAAGTAAAGAGATATTATTGTACCCCAATATGAATTATCTCTCTCTATTTTATTTATTTATTGTTTAACCAATCATTCATTCATTTTTTCAAAGGTTTTTCTACAACTGTAGAACAAACTTGAAGGCTAACCGATTTGTTGTAACTTGATAATTCAGGAGCTAATCTTTACAAGAGTTAGAAAAAAGGAAGATTTATCAATCAACCGAGTTAGTGTTTGTCGGGATTAATGTCATCTATCGGACGCCCTGGGATCTGACAAGAGGAAGGGGCTTAGCGTCCTGCCGAAGAAGACAGAAAGAGGAAGGGACTAAGCCAGCTGCAGTAATGAGCGAGCTAAGTGACCTATTAACTAGCGGGGGTGTGGGTCTAATCCTTCCTGTTAGGTCTAAAAACAGTGTTGGCCGATATTACTCCGCAAACTTGTACCGCCACTTCTTGCGCTTTACTGAAGAACAGCTTCCTGTCTGGAGTGTTATCATTATGTAGCAGATAGTCATGCAGGCAGGTAATAATTGCCTGTTTCTTCAGGTAATGTTATAAATATTTTTAAAAAAATTCAATAAATACTCAATTTTCCTGAATTTAGTTTATATTTTAAGTCAATTGTAAGTCATTAAGTCCATTTAGTAAGTTAAGTCCTATTTTACTCGCAACTAAAGAACCACATATAGGAATTAAACATATACTGATACAGTAAAATATTTCTTTAGTTTTGTACTTTTATTTTACTTTTCCCGGTGACGTGGTATTCTTGGGATTGAAATAAGAAGAAAATTGATCACTATTATTTGTTTTTTACTTTGGATGTTTCGGCTAGTAAGATCTAATTTAAAGATATAATTTAGAATTTTATATATTAT
>NW_027114120.1:18254-33490 GCF_000696795.3 Halyomorpha halys
CATACATACATACAATATACACATAATACATTGGATATAGAAAACACATACATACAATATATACAATCAATACAAATTTAATAAAACGCTATTCCATAATTAAGAAATACTTTATTTGTGTTATAATCTTCTCTTGTGAGATTGTGACATGAAGTACATCGACCAACCTACTCGCTATCCATGCCGTTTTTCAATTTCAAGCGCTTTTTAAATATTGCTCGATAAACCTATCTGAAAGTTATACAATTTGAGAAAAAACATAGCAAAATTAATTGAACACTTGTATAATTTCCGAAATAGAAGTTGGTCTGGTGGAATGGCTGTATCCCCAAGTTAAATTTTAATTTTGGAATAAATTTGTGGCAGTCAGAGGTAGACCAATCAACAAAATTCCGTAGTCAATAATTTACAACCAAAAACACTCACTGAACTCAAGGAAATAGCGAATGCCTTTGGAACTTACCTGTCAAGTATTTCAAAAAACCCGTCGAACCACCACCACATCCAGTGTTCTCCTAATCCTTATCAAGATACAGAGCCATAATATTTACCTTTCACAATGGAAGAACTCCAACAGAGCATAAGAACATCCCGTTCCATATCTCCAGGCCCAGATCAGATTTATAAAGTTTGTTAAACACTAACCTCCAATTGCTATTAACCTTCTACAAAAACTTCTTAACATGTGGATTGCCAGAGATTTCCCAAAAAGTTGGTCCTCAGCAACTGTAATACCTATACTTAAATCCAACAAAGATCTTAAACTAATTCAGAGTTATAGATCCATCTCACTCTACTTGATTCTCTGCAAACGGACTGAAAAAACTGTTAATCGTCGCCTCCTTTGGGAACTGGATACTCAAAATCTAGTAGATAGGGACCAATGTGGATTTCGAAAACACTAGTCTACAATGCACTTCCTCTTCAAATTTAAATCCTTTTTTAAAACTTCATTTGATAGGAACCAGCATGTTTTCGCATTTTTTTTAGATCTATAGAGCGGATTTGATTTATGCTGGAGAAAAAAAATCTAGAATCTTTACAACTATGGGGATCGTCTGGCAACATCCCTTTTTTTATGTAACATTTTCTGACCAATCGTAACTTCAACGTTCGCACTGGTTCAGTGATTTCGGATAAATTTGATTTGCCTAATGGTGTACCTTAAGGCTCTGTTTTAAGCCCTACACTGTTCAACGTTGTAATTAATGATATACGAAATTTCATTGGAAAACCGGTCAATGTTGCACTGTATGCTGACGACGTTCTGCTTTATTACAGATCTACCGATGTCAATTTTGGTCAATCTGTAATGCAAAAAACAATCTGGAGATATGGGCTGCAAACTGTGGCTTTAGTTTCAACCTGTCTAAATCATCCGCAGACCAATTTTGCCGAATTCGTAGATGCCCCTAAACACTTGCGGTATGTCTCGGGAACCGATAACCAACCCTCATTTGATTAGATTCCTCGGGATGATTTTTGATTCCAGGTTGTCATGGAAATCACATGTGGATAAGCTGTTCTACAAGTTATCGACAACATGTAATATTCTAAAAGTAATTTCCAATTTAATCTACGAATGTAATATCTGCCCACGATATATCGGTCCTTAATAACGCCGGTGATTGCTTACGGCTGCGAAGTTTATGGGGATGCCTCAAAGAAAATACTTAACAAGCTAGACTCAGTACACCATGCTATGATCCGTAGAGCTACCAGGGCCTTCAGGACTAGTCCTATCAGCAGCTTACTTTGGGAGGCCAAGAGTAGGCACTACCTCTTGGAGAAATTTCTAGGTTGTCTCAAAATGGCTCAAGACTTTGATGTTTCGGGGTACAGATTACTTAGTCGCCTCTTTGTTTGGAGAGCAGCGGCAATCATTAGAGAGGACTGGCGGACGAAGTTGCGGGAGGCCTTGACTCTACAAGAGTTGTAGCACCATAGAAGATGATGATGATGATGATGAATCCATTACCTCTGTGGATAAACAAAATAGGCAATTTTTATTTCCCCTATTGATAAATTATCCAAGTCTATTAAATTATCTAAGTCTCCTCACTAGCTACAAGGGCAGTACATGTATCTACACTGATGGGTCAAAATACTTCAATCATGTTCGCTGTTCAGTAGTTGTGTCCCTGCGGAGACCTTCTGCTACAGTCTTCCTCCCACATTCTCAGTGTTTTCCTCCGAGTTATAAGGAATCTATTTGTCATTAACGCTAAGTAAATAGTACATGAAGTAAATGGCTCGTCCATTGTGATCTGTTGTGATTCTTACTCTAGCCTAAAGGCTATTCAAAAATTTCCAAATTTTGCACAACCCTATTATATTTTCTATAATAACTTTAATCAAAAAATACATAAAAAAGTTAATTTCCTGTGGGTCCCTAGTCATACAGGTATAACGAGAAATGAACTGGCTGACACAGCTGCCAAAGAAGCATGCAGCCTATTCCCAGTGCCTGATTGTAACTTGGCGCTGTATGATTACCATAAATCGGATCTGATCCAATGCAAGGAAGTATAGCGTTGTTTTTGGTCCAAGGTACCTGAAATAAATAAAATGAAGACAATACTTGGTGATACTCAACCTCTACCGCCAATTATCGGAAATCACCGTGAACAATGCAGCATAACCTGACTCAGGATCGGACCTACAATATTAACACACCATCACCTTCTTGAAAGAAATCCTTCACCGACATGTTATAGTTGTAAATGTACGCTGACGATGGAGCATATCCTGGAACACAGCTCGCGTCTGGAATCATCAAGAACGGGACAACATCAAGCCTTACTACCAGAAAATTGGAAGAATTTGTTTAAGTTCCTAAAGGAGAACAACCTGTATCGAGAAATGTAACCACGGAGTCCAGGATAGGTGCCTCTAGCCCTGTATTTGTATTCGACACCTAAAAATTAAGCAAATAAATAAATAAACATTTGGTTTTTATATTCTTGTAAATAAATGATAAAAATTCATATTAATATTTTCTTCCAAAATAATACAAATATGTTAATAAAAAACAACATGTTGTTAAGTATCGTTTTTTCATTTAACATCATACAATAAATATAATCACTAAAAATACAATATACACTATAAATAAAAACATAATAAATATACAATCAATAGAAATTGATAAAAAATACATACATAATCCATTGGATATGAAAAATACATACATAATCCATTGGATATGAAAAATACATACATAATCCATTGGATATGAAAAATACATACATACATACAATATACACATAATACATTGGATATAGAAAACACATACATACAATATATACAATCAATACAAATTTAATAAAACGCTATTCCTAAAAATCTAAACTCAATTCATGTCCAGAGTATTCAAATTATGACAGATCCCTTTAATTATTTGGATTCTAAAACGATTTATTTTTCTAGACTTCTTTTTATTTACTTCACTTTTTGCACACAAATATTAGTGGTACTGATTTAACTTTTAAATTATTAAAAAAAAAAATTAAATCTGTACCGCTCCAACATATAAAGGGTCAGGGGTGCAGCACATTGTAAGTAAGTACACTGTTACTAGACCAACGGTTGTGCATGGAGGTGATTTGGTCAGAATCACGCTTGACTACCAGGGCCCTGTTTCATAATAAAGTACAAACTAATACTATTAGTCTTGTAGATTTAACTTAATACAATTACACTGACTTGTACAATAGTAACTTTAGTACTTTAGTACTTTAGTACTTTTTAACTTCTGTGATATCACTAATTGTCCTCCCTTTTATAAAAAAAGACAGTAATTACCATACTAGTTTCTACACTTGTACTATGAACTAATACTATTAGCTTTTATTATGAAACAGGGCCCTGATGTTTATACAATTAAAGGCGCCCCAAAAACCTTTAAGAATCTGGGTGGACACTGAAGGGACCACGAACCCACAAGGCCGACTCACAGTTACAGTGAAAAGCTATAAAATTATCTGCCACAGCCGGATTTGCACCCAGGCTCTTGGAGTTAGTTTCACAATGCCTTACAATTGAGCTACCCTGATCCGCCCTACACACACACACATATATAGTCATTCGGCTTATGTCTTTCATATTTTATATAACCAAGAAAAAAGGAAAAACTTAAGTTTAATGTACTAGTTGCTGCTATTTCGTTTTTAGTATTTCTGATTTCATAATTTCTATATATTAGTTCTATTGATTCTCTAATAATAAACAGAATCAGTAGATTTATTATTATGAATAATAATACAGTTCATAGATATATATATATATATATTTCCTGAACAAATGTACATTATTAATCAATTCAATTCCAATCTTAATTACAATAAATGGTAACCGAAATTGCATATTCAAATTTCATATTAACATAGTCATAAAACTAATTGCATAGCAGGTTTTCAAATACTTCACTCATTGGATTTAAGCGTATGTATTTAATTATCACGTTTTGCATTCATTAACCTTTATCTGCTTGTGAAAATATTGGAAATCTTATTGATAATACTTTTTATGATTTTTATAGAAGCATAAAAGTGAATTTCTTCCATATCTTTCCACAAAGGTATTTTTAATTTATTTATAATATCTGAAAACTAATTCTTCATAGCTCGTGTTTTCTAAGGGCATTTCAAATAGGATCTAGTGGATTTAACTTTGGTCTTAAACCCCACATTTTGTTATCATCCAAATATTTTGATCTCCGTACTAAAACATACATACTTTCTTATAAGGTAAAAGATATTCAGAGCCTCTTCACCGGAGTGCAATTTGTACAGAAACTGTACGAATAAGACTTCCTGAAATGAGTTTACCACCCATTACATAAGCCAAGGAACCCAAGCTCACGTAAATCATTCAAGAGACCGTCGAAAGTTTTCTAAGGGCCACATTACGTGAAATGAAAACTTATAGCGGACTTTGCAAGAGTTTACAGAAGTCCAGGTGAGCAAACTCTGGAATGTACCGTTGGTGAAAGATAAGATTCCTTGATTTTAATATTTCTGATATAATTTTTGAAGCAGGAATCATTAATATATAGCAAATAACCTAATTGTTAGCCATAAATAAGTCATTCGATATAGAAGAAGAATTTCTTCTAAGTAATTTTTTTTTTGATACGATATTTTAGTTTATTTGGTATATATGGTAGAGTGAACCTTAATAGTGAATGAATCAGAGAAATGGTTACAAATAGTTTAATGGAATATAGGTATTATTTTTTTTCAATTATCGAAAAAAAAAAAAAGATAAACTATTGCTAAGATGTTGTTGACAGATTCCTAAACTAAGTCTTGATTTGTTAAATACCAGTAAATAACTAACCAATCAGCGCTAAAGGCTGTTTTATATTGTTCACTTTTGATGTATATATTAAAAGAATCATACAATGTGACAAGCCACTGTTGATAGATTTTCATTTTAGTTTCATACAAAGTGTACATAAAATATGAACAGAGAATGGAGCTAGTCAGTCTTATGATGACAGAGCCCTTTTTGTCGCTTCGGCCAACGTGAAGGTGCTGTGAAAAATGAAAACAGCTCTGTATAATCTCGTCTATCTGGCATGAAACATGAAGTTTGCTTGGATTGTTTTTGTCATTTTACTAGTACTGGAACCTAAGTGGTATGAAAATATTTTATGGTAATGTCTTTCAAGTCCCAAGACATTTAAATGCCATCGTTTCTTAAGTGTTATCATAAATATCAAGACTTAAATGGAATATAAAATGCGGTGACAGCACGAAAATATGATTTTACCTAACGGTTCCGTAACAAGGCCAAAGATGAAAAACTTCATATATTTACTGATAGAACTGAACGATTTCTTTTTCGGTTTTTGAACTTAAATAATTTCGTACAACAAACACAGAAAAACCCTTAACTTAGCATAACTCTGACTCTTTGTTTTGTACTTCTTGTCAATACTTTGTTGGTTTTGCTATGTGTAACTCTAATTGTAGTTATTTTTATGAAAACTTTTAAAAAAATGTATATTTAGACGTTTTAAGATATGTGGGTATAATTCGATTGTAAGTAAAGGTTTTGCACTTTCTACAGATTTGTAGACTTGACTTGCAGCTAGGTAAGCTTAGGATCCTTTTTGTTAATTTTTTTTTCTTTTTTGTGATATAGTAGGTCTCCTTGGCTAAGAACAGTGACAGAAATTATATATTGTATATGATTAGTTGTAATTAATTTTATTTGTATTATTACAAAATTCTAAGTTCATAAATTAAAAAAAAGAAATATGTAAGTAAAGTTTCTATAAATCGTTTCAACAAAGATTATTAAATGCCTGATAAAAGAGTTTTCGCTTACAAACCATTAATTACAAATTAAAAGCAAAGTACAGATATTCTCTATATTATGAGGCATTAATCTTATGAATTTTTACATTTAAACTGAATATATATATATATTCATTAATATTAAATATTAATAATATTAAATTAATATAACCACTTCAACAGTAGTACTATTAAACAAATGGAAAACTTCATGGCAGTGCATCCGACTAGCGCTACAATATTGTAGCTATAATGCCAGTGGTGTGTCTGCAAATTTTGGTACCTTGGGTTTTGTTCCTTCAAATATGTTTTTTTTATTCTCCCCTAATATCAAGGTATATTAAATGAATATAAGTCGTCAATGGCTATAAATATTGAATGATATATCAAGTTCTTTCAAAATTAGAAATGAGCTGACATTTTCAGCACATGGGGCCGTCAATATGGTAACAAGCCAAATATCTGATACCAAAATTTTATTTTCAATATTACTCCAAGTACAATTTTTATTATTTTATTTTTATACTAGATCGACCTGGTGGGCCTTACATGGTTGATATAACTTATATTTAACAGTTGATTATGAGTGGGTATAGTCATACAAATGACACCCTTAACTATATACAATGTTCTTATTAAAAGAAAAAATAATAATAATAAAATTAACGGTGGGTTGAGGTTGGGTTTCTCAAGTTGTAGGTCACTGCTCCTTTCTGTCGGCAACTGGGAGTGGAACTTCATGAACCGTTTTTTGATATAATCATTTATTGACTCCATTTGTAATTCGCGATGCAATTGGCTATTTCTTATGAACCAAGGAGCATTAACTGCGATTTTTATGACTTTATTTTGAAAAGACTGTAGTTTTTTTTTTTCGTGAAGGATGCCGCTCCCCAGACTTCACAGCCTACATTAGTGGCCTGTGGATTGGTTTAAATATAAGAACAGTTGTTTCTGGTTTTAGTTTGGAATTTCTGTTTTGGATAGGATATAGCATTGCTAACTTGCATAAGTTTGAGTTAGTTTGATGTTGATATGGTGATTCCAGATAAGGGGGCGATCTAGGTGAAATCCCAGGTATCTTACTGTTTCAGTGGCAGGATTCCTTTTCACACCTTTACCTTTGAGGATTAGATGCGGTGGATCTGGTGGGCGTCAAAGAGTAAAAACTTTTGAGTTGCATTTTTCAATATTTTAGCTAATCAACCATTTAGTGAAATATTGTTCTAAATCATTAAGGTGACTTTGCATAGCTATTATTATGCCATCATGTTGAGATAACACAGCTGTATCGTCAGCGAACATAGCTATGGAGGTGTGTGTGTGGACTGGACGATGTCGTGAAGGTAGAAGTTGAACAAAACAACAATAAGTACAAATAAGTGAAATAAATTATTAAGATTTAAAGAGGAGAAAAAAAATTCCGGTAGTAGAGTGTTTAGTATGGCTAGATTCTACGTAGATCTTTTCATTAAAGAGTAAATCAATATCCCTACATAGATAATGATACAGAATTTAGTACATATGTTAGACAGTAATTGCAGTGATGATTTTTAGTTTAGCTTATTACATTAGCATTCTAACATGCTAATATCATCCATATTCCTAGATTAGATATAGCTAATATAATGGATTAGATAGATATCTGTGAGGACAAATTTACAATTAATTTCTATAATCTCTTAGAAGAAGAAACAAATTTAAAGTTAGTTGCAACATACGCAGTAGCTAAAAGAGGTCTACCGTTGATCGGCTTTCAACGGCTGACAAGTTTGATTCGAACCAGCAGCGACTGGTGTTAAGAGGGAGATGTCTATAACCCTTAAGATTGTTTACAAACTCGTCGGCCTTAATGGTCACTGGATCCTCTCAATCCATTCAAGAGTCTATTTATAAGACATTTTAAGGCAACATGTTTGGAATTTGGGAAATGTGAAGGTCAAGGGTCAGATTACATGCTTCACACTGTTATTTTAGAAGGGATGAGTAATAGGGGTACTATTAAATAGTGATATTAATTAAAACATTCTCAAAAATAACAAAATAAAATCTTTTCAGTTTGTATAATGTTTGGACATTAAGAAATAAAAATTCAAGTACATCCTAAAATAAAACCTTTCAAAACATTGGTACTGTATATTAAACTTCTTCATAAACTTTGTATGAAGTCTAGTTATCAATTATATATTGTGATTATACATATTTTAATATATTTAATTATTTAAATTAAAAATATGTATTTTATGGAAATAAAAAGAATGAATGAATAAATTAAAAACCCTTCATTGGTTCAATGAACAAGGAGGATTGATAAACCATAAACTCTCAGATCACACCGCCCCGTACTCATCTGAACAAAAAAAGGCGTACGGGTGCGCACATGATTATTTTTATCATTGACATCGTAGGGAATGAAAAATGAGAAATTATTTATGGAAGCTTATAATTTAGTGCCTTGGGACATAAAGGTTAGTTAAAGGTAGAGAAGGATTTTTATTGTTGGAAGCTGTCCCTTGTGACTTTATACAATTAGAGGTACTTCAGCAGTTGACAAGGTTCTAAGGGTGAACATAATTGGGTAGATAAAATGAACACTGAGAGACACAGAGAACTTTATCCAGTTAATTGGAAATCTACAGCCCGAGAGGTGGACATGGTTAGACATGGTATACAAAGGCATGGTTAGGGCAGACAGCTAATTGTAAAATGCTGTTATAATTGCGTATATGATTCATTCTGTAATATTCAAAAAGCAAATATTAGGTTTGTCATATGTGATTTTTTAAGACTTTCTTTGCTTTCGGAAAATATTCTTTTACTACACAAGCATCTAACGCATAGAAAATAAAAGTATGCGATCGGAACTTATTCAAACTGATTTAATTTGTCAATGAATAAGAAGTACTGTCGAATAGTGATGCCCTTTCTGTTAAGGGGCCTCTACATGTTGGCCAAGCCATGGGGAACTCAGACATGCGCGAGCATGTGGATGGGTGGATTGTACGAGTTGGCCTAAGCTCAGTGCCGATCCGTCGAGAGTCGGTTTTTTGGACACAGATCAAAGGGGTTCGTGACAGCGCTCGTGTAGCATCTCCACCATTGTTCTCTGTCTAGTTGGAACTGAGAGCTGTTAGGAGGTTAAAGGTGTTTGTTGGTACTTTTTATAATAAGTTTTATATAATCTTTTTAATTTCCTTTTTTTGTAATAAACTGAAACCACTTGTACGTCCGCCATGATTGCCTCTCTGAATAACACTGACATGCTCTTTGTTTACCCTGCATATGTACAAGCCTCCGATTCGTGACGGGCGGCCAACATGTGGCTTCGCCTTTAGCTTATTTTCTGTCTAAAGTAAGCTTTGTTTTATTAATTTTTATTTTTTCCATTTAATCAAGAGTTTTAATTTTGTAATTCATAAAGTAACTATAAAATTAAACTGAAACATTACACCTCAATTATTTTACTCTTCAGTAATTTGCAGCATAGGAACAACTAGTTTCATTTTTCCTTCTCAGCTATCATATAAAACAATTACAGCAAATGTAACAATCATTAAGAATACATTCATCATCCTTTTTTTGCAGTTGACAAAGGTCTAACCGCCGTCTCTAAGAAAAATACAGAATAAAAAATGGCATGGAGAGCTGACTCCTTACGGTCGCCATTAAATTCCTATCAGGAGCTTGGCAGAGGCTTCGGTTTTACATAATGCAGCTCCCTCTACCCTCGTGTGTGTTACCCCTCCCCCTGTACCGCAGCTCCTCCCTGATGAAATAATCCAATATCTCGTTACTGGGTTTACTCCTGAATGAATTATAGCAATTTAATGAGTGGATATAATTTACCAATCAATGGTTATATTGGAAAAATAGTGATTGTTCAAAGGAACATTTAAAATTTGATTTTCATTCTAAATATATATCACTATAATATTTCCAATTATGCTGATACACACACACAAATATACATTCTCTCTCTATATATATATATGTATATATAGTGATAGCGAGAAGAGACTTAATTTAAAAAAAGTAAAAGATAGGTGTAAGAACACACTGTGAACGACTAAAGAGTACTAACTTTATTTAGTCTAGTACCTGTATATATTCATCTTGATCAGTTGATCTAGTCGATCACCTGACGGCCTTTGTCAGCTGACATCTCACTGAGGCCGTAACTCCCCCCCCCCACCAGTTTACAAACAGTTCTCGTAAACGTATATAAAATGAAATAATATTTAATAAAAAAAAATCAGGAAAAACTATTTACAATAACCTTTGAACAATAAACAATAGATGAACAGTCCTCGTACAGTAGAATGACAAGACAAAAACAATAAACAAACTATTTACAATAAATACAAGAGTAAAACTAAAATAAACTTGGGCCTCCGCTTCAAGCAAAAAATATAAAAAAAATCTACAAGCTCTATACATGATTAAAAGTAAAACACAGACAAATTTATAAGTACAAAATTGATTCTTCTTTCCCGCAATGAGCGCTTATAACACATTTCCATGAATCAATACAATTAATAATGTAATAAAAAAAACAACAAAACAAAACAAAAAGAGATTACTTCTGTACAATTGTATCCTTCAGTAGTGTAGAGGGCATTCCAGCCTCTTTGAAGTTGTCGTAGGAATCATTAGCTGCTCTGTACGCACTGTCCTCTTCTTTGTAGGACCGCGCAAGCTCTCTTAGTATTGAGTTCCCTAATCACTATCGCACTGAAGGGGCCCTCGTATCGCTGCAGTTCCTTTCCACTATTGCTACACAATCTTCTGTAGACTATGGTCCCAATTTTGATATTACCCATTAGATCACACGCTGAAATTTTGTTTCTCTGTCCGTTTACTCTTCTCACTCTAGATATGAGCTTTGACCCTATTCCACAATTTCCTCAGACCTAAACTGTTGTTGATTACTTCGCCATCTCCAGTCCCTGTGCCTCCATAATCTCTCCAACGTTCGCGCAGACCAAAAATAAGTTTGAAGGGCGCAAAACCTGTGACCGTATGTACGGTTTGATTGTACGTTCCATGACTTCATCTGGTTCGAATTGATACACACGCAGATGGTCACTAAGCGTGCTATGAAGCCGGTCGGTCCCCTCCGGCTCTTAGGATAACCCGGAGTGTTGAGATGCCATACCACTTCGTTTCCTCTCTAATATGCGGGTTATCCAATTCTCTACTGCCGTCCGACGATATTCTGTCAGGGACCCCATAAAATACGAATTAAGCACGAAGAGTCCGCAACACCACTTCTGCCGATTTGTCTTTCACCATGTACGCCATAGTTATTTTACTGAATATATCCACGACTGTAATCCACTTGAATTCTTTCTAAGTGAAAGTGTCCACTTGTAAATCGCTGAGTGGTACGCTTGGATTTGGTGTTCCTCCTGTCCGGCTTGGGGAGGACGCCTGTCATATTTTGTGCGGTGGTACACTTCACAGCCTCCTATGGTCTGTTTGATGATCTGTTTCATTCCATACCAAAAATATCGACGCCGTAATGCGGGTTTCATTCAATCCTCTGTGCCTGTATGGTCGTCCTCAATAGCATTGACGGTTATTGCACGTGAAAGCCAAACTGCCACCACATTTTTTATTCCTGTCTTGTATGCAATATCCATATTATATTGCCTCAAAAGTTTCTTCTAGCGAGCGATCCGTGCTGATGATTCTTTTAGTTTTTCTACCCATTGAAGCGGTCTGTGGTCAGTGTGGACCCGAAACCTTCTTCCAAAACGGTACGATCTAATGCTAGAACTGGCTCCTTTGCAACTGCTCTATACACTTCCGAATCCTAAGTACCATGCCTACCGTCACAACCAGCTTCGACCCTTTCTTCAGTAAATTGTTCAAGGGTACGAGGAATGCTGCCATTTCGGGCACAAACCGTCTGTAATTATTTAACGCCCCAAACAACCTCCTGATCCTTTACACATACTTTGGCACAGCCATTTTCTGCAGAGCTTCCACTTTCTGGGCATCTAGTCGTACTATCTCTTTTAAGATTGTGTGTCCAAGAAAAGTTATTTGTATTTGATCCATTAGACACAGTCCCTTAGTCCCCCCCCCATTTACTTACTTCCATTTCCATTTCCCCCTCAGACCGTCTCCACACGTTCTTCCTGTTGTCTGTTATGAATTCCGACATCGTTTTCTTCTGTTTCGACCTCTGAGGCCTCAGATGTATCGGTGTTATCACTTGCAGATCGTTCCGACCTCGGAGAAATTTAGTTATACCATGTAACGAAAACCCAGCAAACTTTCCGCTAGATTGTCTTCCTCTGTCGTCCATCTACCGCCTCTGAATGCTTTCTTCAGTCTTTCCTTCACTATGGGCATTGGTGTTTCTTCATCAGCCTGATTTTTTTTTAATAATTTATTTATTGTTATTTACAACTGTATACATCTATACACATCAAGTAAATTTTCTGTAAGTGATATTATGACATGATACAAACATGTGGAGAATCTACCTATTGATTGAACTCCTAAAACATTTCTAAAGGAGAAGATCTCGAGGCCATCTTCTTTTCAAACGCCTAGGAGGATTGTTAGGTAGTGAAGGAGAAGCCAGGTTAGAAACGGGTTGGTTTGGGTGGTTAGAAAGTTTATCATGGAAGGATTATTATCTGGTTCTGGCCAAATCGGCAACATATGGAACATTGAGATCCTAATGGATGATTTGATTTGTGACAAAGTAAGGAGCATTAAGGATTTTACGAAGGATTTTGGACTGTTAGAATTGGATTCGAGAGGAATTCGATGGTTTAGTGGAGCTCAATATAGTTGTCCCCATAGCTCAACTTCGTATGTCCAGATAGGCCTTATAACAGTTATGTAGATCAGTCTTTTATAATGGATTGGAAGTTTGGACCATTTGTCTAGTAAATGTTGTAATAGTTGGAATCGACGAGCAGTTTCCTGTCTTTTTAATCTTGTATGGGGATTCCAAGTCAGTAGTTCGTTCAGATTTAGTCCTAAGTAACGGATCTGTTCAACAGGAATAAATGGGGTATTATTAAAAGATACTGTGGGGCAAGACGAAGGGTAAATGTGATTTGGTGGGATTTATTGGAATTTATTTTAATCCCCCAGTTTTGACACCATTCTTCAAGGGTGGTAATGTGGGATTGGAGGGTTTGCGATACAATGGAAGGATCATTCACTGACAATAGGCATGTGTCATCGGCATACGTGGTGAGAATAGTGTTAGGATGGGTTGGAATGTCAGCTGTAAAAACTGTATAAACTTGACTTGATTTACTTGAAATAACCTGACTGAGAGATAAGAACGAATAATGAGATAATATGTAGGGGGTAGAAATTTACGGATTTTGTATTGCAGTCATGGTTGCGAGGCTCGATCAAAAGCTTATTCTACATCAAGAAAGACTCCCGAGCAGTACATTCTGCGCTCCAATGAAAACGAGACTACAACAACCACTCGATGGCATAGGATAATGGAGCGGGTTATTCGGAATCCAAACTGGTGATCTGGGATTATGTGGTTGTCTAGGATGGGGTACAGGCGTTTTAAGATAAGTTTCTCAAGGGTTTTTCCCATGATAGGTAACAGAGAGATAGGACGGTAAGAGGATGGGTGTTCTGGCGGCTTTCGAGGTTTGGGAATTATTTTGATAAGCAGGAGCTTTTCGGGTTGTTTGGTAACTTCTGGTTGATGTTGGATATCTCTGACGGATGAAAAGCTTTAGGTGGCAGGGTCATTTGGAGTGGAGTATTCAATTCTTCTTCAATCTGTTCAAGGTTGGTTAAATTAAAGATGTCAGGGTGTGGCTCAAAGGTTTTAGAAATATGCTGACCAAATATTCGAGATTTTTCTTCGTCCGATTTTGTCCATGTTTGAGATTCAGTAAGAAGTTGGTGATTTAAATTCTTGAAGTTGAGAAGCTTCTTAGTAGTCGTCCATAAAGATTTGTCAGTAGTCGTGAGGTTTTCAGTTAAGTTAGTTAAATTTTGCGTTTTGAAATTTTTAAGTCATGTTTTAAGTTTGTTTGTCAATTTATATTATACTAAATTGATAAACAAACTTAGTTTCATCTGTTGGATATCTAGTCCTGTGCCACTTCGCTGTTGCTCTGCGTTTTCCTTTAATAACATGCGAACGTAGTGTGGCAAGTTAGTATATATGGTATTTTTAGTTTGATAGGTGTGTTGTCGTATATGCAAAATCTTATAGATTCTATAAAGTTTTCTATGGCTTTGTCAATGGTGTCTTAAGTGGAATTTTTAAGTCTAGTTTGTTTTCTAAATCATCACGGAATTTTTCCCAGCTAACTCGTTCTTTAATCATTCAGAGAGGGGAGGGCTAAGGAACGAAGTTTGAATGTAAGAAAAGGATAACTGGATTGTGGTCTGAGGAAAGGTCTAGCCTGAATTTGATTTAAGTTTTTAACTATAAATTAGATAAGAAGAAGTTATCAAAGTTAATAGTAAATATTGGCATATATACACCTATATTTGTATAATATTAAAAATTTAGTCCAGGAATAACGTTTTATGCTAAAAAAGTAAGCCCAAAAAAGAATAAAATGTGCAATTTTGTGCAGAAAACCCTGAAAACCTGGAAAACTATATTGTGATCTTAGATAACAATAGTGCTATTGTTCTGTTTATATTCGGTTCCAAGAAGAGAGCGAACCTTTCTGTCGGATCGGACTTCAGTCAGATAAGCAAAAATAATGTTTTATTAATTTCATTTGTCAAATTTATATCTAAATTTCTTAAATATTAACAAACATCTTAATTATATAGATTTTATATCATATAAGTCCTAATAAGAAATTTATATTGAATCTTTTATTTCCACTGTCTAGAAAACTTCTTTGTGTTTATAATATATCACCTATTAATTAAAATAATAACCTCGATATGAACGAAACTGATCCACCC
>NW_027114120.1:38985-43166 GCF_000696795.3 Halyomorpha halys
TATTCTATTTTTTATTTTATTTTATTTTTTTTTTTATTTTTTTTTTTTACTTTTATCATCCCATAGGCGTTGATGACCAGAGGGTTTTACGCCTTTAAGCAAAAAATCAACAACAACAACTATATTAAAAAAAAACCAAAACCATGAGCGAAGAGTAGTATTTTTTATCAGGTTCCTGTTAGAGACATGGTGTTCATACACATTTGTTGAATCAAACCTAGAACAATATTATGGAGCATAATCTTGGATTACATACAAATTTCCAAATGACGAGAGCTTCCATCTCGTCCTTTGACAATCACTAATGCCCTTCTTCAAGTTCAAAAATTGGTTTATTAATATTAAATAATAATTAGAAAATGTTGAAATAAAATTATTATTTCAGTAAATTATCATTCATTAGAACATGATATTAAAAAAAAATGAATATAAACACATTTTAAAACCTACTTGTAAATCAATTTCCATTTCCCACATGCCTATGGTTGAATATTTATGGTTTAAATAATGAACCTATGTGTAATAATTTGAATCGTTTTTATTTTAATCTATAACTTCATATTTGTTTTATAGAAATTTAAACTATTTTTTTAAATTTTAGCTACATATTTAAATATTACAACTTTACCAGGTGCAAATACATTTTGCATTAGGTGATTTGAATGTTTGGTCTAAAACAAAAGAGCCTAAAAGAGCTCCCTATAATATAAGTAATAAAAGCGTCCTTTGTGGCCAGTAGTGAAACCTTACCCCCTCTTGCGCCTTATTCATTGGAAATCAACCTTATCATGCGTTTGCATAAAATTTAGGAAGTGGCTCCGCGACAGTGGAAGAGCTGCGGAGGAGGAGGCGAAGGAATCAAGGGAATAAGTTCTTCTCCAAGTTATTTTTCTTCTTCCGGATTCAACACCATCATTACCATTCAAAGCTATAATTTCCATGGCCCCGAATCAAAATTCATTCGTCTATTCTTATTTTTTTCTTTCGGCCACCGCCTACAACCATGTTTTATATTATTCAATAGATATTTTTTTTTTCTCTCATCACATCAATATCATGTCAATTCTTCGCAATTAATGTTCAAATGCAGATCATTCTTAACAAGCCAACCAGCATTCTAAAGTGATATAACGTTGCCTGGCCTTAAGTTGAAGGCTAACGTCATACATTTAATTTTAAATATTTAGATATTTATATTTTTAAATTAATAATTTGTTATGAATGACCAACTCAAGAAAAATAATGTAAACTAATAAAATCTTCTACTTGTATATAATTTAGAAGAGGCTGATAGTGATAAGCTCAATATAATTCTGTTAATATTTTCTGTTCAAATAAAATTTTATAAATAAATAAAATATTATTATTATTTTATAAATAACGTACCGTAAGAGTTTTTAATAAATACTAGTTAGAAAGTTCAATAGGCATGAATTTGCAATCAATTGAATGTAGGCCGACCAAATGACAAAGCTATATAGAATTCCCCGGACCGAACAGACATGAGAACGAAGTGGGCTGGAATCAGGGTCTTCGGAACTGCATTGTGCTGGTCCTCAAAGGAGCACCCTACCCGAGGAATAGTTTTATGACAACTATGGAGACTATTCAACGATCAGGTGATTAGTTGGAGATTGCCTTCGGGCTAACTGAATTACTGCCGAATAGTTGTGCTTGCCCTTATAACTTACTGGCGCACAGTATCCCTTAACCTTTGTTATTAAGCGGAATCGGTAATGGAATCCAGTTGGCGGTTATGATCAATTAGGGCATATCTTACCATCCCGTAATCAAGTGATGGAGTTATGCGTCATGTTATAGCTCCGCCAACTCTCCTGCAATTCTAATTACTAATATCTTCCAACTACTACAGAACAGATCGAAGCATTTGAGGAATGTGTGAAAGTAGATTCCTCGCAGCTTTATTAGGAAATATGAGGCAAATTGGTAAAATAACTCTACTATATTATACTAATTTATTGTAATTAAATTTAATTTGGTTGGGTGAGCGCAATGCAAAATTTTCACTTACCACTTTACTTAAATGTAAAAAATTAGTTCTACATTAGTTATTTCTAATACACCTAAGACGGAAACTCATTTATGGTTGTCCTAAAATACTATACTTTATTTTTTTTTTTACCTTTAAAAGTCGATCCAAATATTATGATGAAACACATTAAAGAGCATTCTGCAACAAAAGTATATAAAATCTGTACCACTACAACGTATGAAGGGTTAGGAGTTCAGTACTTTGTAAGGAAGTATTAGTTCTTGAACAACCGTTGTACAAGGAGCAAATTTGTTCGAGATCACGCTCATTTGCCAAATGTTTTTCTAGTTAAGGATACCCATCTCATAGAGGCTGGGTTCGCTCTAGGAGGGTTCCCAAAACAGAACAGTAGCAGAATAAAAATTCATGTTTCAGAATATTAGCTAATTAATTATACAAGTTTCGATCCCAGTGTATGGTGTATTCACCAACGTTATCCGTTTGATCTTGATATGTATTATATATATTTATATAATACTTGTACTTAATATATCTGAAATAAGAATATTTAACATATAACATTTTTTTTCCATCAATTTTATTTTATACACCGGCTAAGACTTAAACGTGTTTAACGATTATCTCTCTTAAAATCCTAATTATTTTTAAATCTTTTATACAAAGACCTATAACAAACCTTTGAATATCTGAGACAACTGCTATAATTTCACTTATTCAGTCCTCATCAGGACCGACACACTTAAAACATCAGCAGGCCGTTTGAAACACATCTCGCTACTAGACTTAAAATGGTTAACAGGACCACCCATAGCTCAGTGGTTAAGGCACAGTCTTACCAATTTGACGTCTATTGGTGGTGCCGGTTCGAATCCGGCCTGGGACGTTGACTTTTTTCATTGCGTGGCGGTCCCACAAAATGAAGATTTTTGACCCCCAACCATGGTTAGGCAGTATAGGACTCCAATGGGAGTCTTGGCCAAAAAAAAAGAAAAAAAATGGTTAACAAAGCCGAAACAGTTAAATACACAATGAAAAGGGAAAAAATAAGTCTTAAACTCTTATAGAAACATAAATAAGTTCATCTCATATATAAACTGAATCAGATGTAGTTTATCCAAATAGTTTACTCTTCATAATAATAAATAGTATCGAGCTTTGTTAATATGGAATGATCCTGTTAGATATTAACAACAAATGCAAATATTTGGTCTCAAAGCTCCAAGAATAGAGTTGTGTTTAAGCGCAAGGAAGTAGGACTCTTCGGTGCGCTATTAGACATTGACAGTATTTCCAAGGTTACTGTATTTCAACAGTAAGGTATTTCAAACTTCTGTCTTTATTTTTAATACAATATTTTAATAATAATTAATGTTTGTAGTTGCGAACCATAATAAATCATATATAAAGAATGTTTTTATGTATGAACTTCGTTTCAAAACTTGTGAAATTGTTTTTTTTTTTTTTATTTATAAAAGGTCTTCTTGGTTTCTTTATATTTAATCTATTAGTTTAACTTCCATCCACACTGACACTTTAAATAAGTTGGCAAACTAAAATCAAGTGCACAACGAGGTATATTCTAAATTAGACTTCCAACACTTCAGTAGTGACATGCGCTTCAATCAGTTTGAAATAAGTTTTTACACCAGTACTTCTATATGGAAGGAAGGATCCTGAATGAGAGATTACATACATGTTTTAATCTCGCTGAAATTAAGTTTATTAGGGAAGTTGAAGGGATTAGCTGTCTCCCGAATGACAGGAGTTGAATATACGCCTTGTGACGGACGTCCTGAAAAAGAGACTTAAATTTATTAGAATTATATTCCGCATATTTTAAATGAATATGGTTTCCCAGGCAAGAAGTAATCTCATTTTATTTCATTAATGATGCACTTCGTATTTTATACTTATTTTTTTTTATTTCATACCAACTATTGGTGGCATTCAGTTTTATATTGAAATGGTTATAAATCCCTCGATTGCCAAAGGATACATTACATGAAATTATATACTGTGTTATGATTTGTCCCACCAGACCTGAGAGGAAGCATGCATCTATTCCAGAAGCCCAAAACATAAAATCCACATCATAAAAAATGCATCCAATAAAAAACAGTTTCCATCACTACTTGGTACGAAAAGGCTTGGTCATAAAAAGTATATA
>NW_027114120.1:43257-52789 GCF_000696795.3 Halyomorpha halys
ATTCAAATCCTGTGATAAACTTAGACATAGTACTGTACTTGAGTCCACAATTAGTACGGAAACGCATTTATGGTGGTACTAGGACGGTTATACGGGTAGAAAGGAATTCTTTTTTTTTTCTAACTTTTAACTTCTTAACGGTGAATTCTATCAAAAACATTATAATAAAACTAAGTCAAAAATGTTGAATTCTGTGGCCAATTAATAACTTAATTTAATATTCTGGTCAAGTAGTATGATTGTTAACCAGCTCCTTTGGCGTTTCTTGTGCTCCAATATTAAAGAAAGTCCAAACAAAACGTCCATACATCTTGACTAAATCATAAATTTATTGTAGTCATTCACCGTAGTTTTTTCTCCATTTTTTTTAGTGCAATACTTTTTTCAATGAGATTTATCACTTAGGGACGTAAAGAACCTAATCCTTTACGCTCTGTAATAATTCAGCTATCTTGTAAGAGTTTTAGAACTGTTTTTCCTCGTTAACTATGGTAGAAACTAGGTTTTAACTTCTTTGCATTTGTATGTTCATGAAATGAGTTCAATGCACCAGGCTCTTGAACATCAATAGTCCCTTTAAATTACTGTAATATTAGTGATGCAATTCTATAATTTGTTGCAGCTTGCTGACGTCTCAGATCCGAATCAGGGTTGGTGAGTACGACTTCTCGAGCGTGCAGGAGCCGTATCCATTTGCCGAGAGAGGAGTCGCTCGAAAAGTAGTCCATCCCAAGTACAACTTCTTCACGTACGAGTACGACCTGGCGCTGGTGAGGCTGGATGCACCCCTTGACTTCGCCCCGCACATCGCGCCGATCTGTCTACCCGGCTCTGACGACCTTCTCATCGGCGAGAACGCAACGGTCACGGGCTGGGGAAGGCTCTCTGACGGAGGTACCCTACCTTCCGTCCTTCAGGAGGTAAACGTTAATCTATTTAGATCAGCAAATTAATATAACTAAATTATAATTTTATATATAAGATAAATAATAACTGCCAAAGTGACTTTGTTAGTGAAAGTATTAATTTATTTATTTTTATTTTTTTTTTTTTTTTATAATTTCTCAATGGCAATCCAACTTCTTTTAAATTTATTAATAGATTACTCTATAGCTTTTATTTCTAAAACCATATTGAACATTTTTACGATTATTTAGACCCGGAATGCCGTATTCCAATTAGCCATATCTATACAATAAAGGTAGAAAAAACAATCTGAAAATGATTTTGTGAAAAATTTCGTATATTGGAACTTTTCGAGGAAATAAAATCTCCAAAGAAAAGAAAATAAGAGAAAAATGATATAGTTTCGCTTCGTCAACCTCTTCTTTAAAATAATCTCAAATAAAAGACCATCGTCTGAATCAATATTTGGTTTAAAGAATAATCGTACAAAAATCATAACGATTCACAGGTAAAAATGGTTATGATGAAAAGACTATGAATATACATGAAAAAAATGTGAGCTTTATTTTTAAAATCATGAATACCAAATTATGCAGAAATTTTGTCAGTACCTTAGTTTTTATTTGCATTACATAGGTTTACCTACTAAACATACTCATAAATTCATTTGTCCAAAACCTAAAAGATAGGTCTAATGAACACTATATAACTCCATCCAGCATTAGAAATCCTCCGATTAGTCCATTTTCATACGAACTACACTAGAATCGAATTCAGAGACTTTATACTCAAAATATTAGTAGTTCCTAGGAATAATACAGTCATTATCATTTCTATTTTTCTCACCAGTACACGTCACTCAATAAACCAGTCTGTCAACGACATTTTATTAACAAATAGAAAATAAAACATGAAATATGTCTATCGTGTACTCAATGCAAAAATAACTCAATATAAACCCAAAAAAATTAACAAGCACTATTTTTTAATTCAATGGCAATATTTAGCGGATTTACATTTTTCATTGCAAATAGATGTTGACCATTTTAAATAGTATAAACCTTTTAAGGTGCTATTTTGTTGAAGAAAAGTTAATCAACTATGAAAAAATATTTTTTTTGTTAGTATTAAACTCGCTGTCGTTCGTCCGATTGTTATGCGGCTTTTTGCTGAATGTTCTGGATATTATGGGGAAGGTTACTGGCTATTCCGATTTCTCTGATAAAAACAAAATTGTAAATAACAAAGTTGAGCATTTTGCATTTGACATTTCCTCATGGTAATTAGGGAAGCTTGGTGGCATCGTGGTAAGGCGCAGTCCATGGAGTTAGGACCCGGGTTCGAATCCAACTGGGCAGAAAATTGTTTTCTGTAATAATGTACGTGAGTCAACCCTATGGGTTCTGGAGCCCTCCTGGGGTCTACCCAGCCTAATAAACAACCGTTGGTCATGTTCTTCCTTACTAAGTATTGAGCCCCTGACTCTTCATGGATTGTAGTGGTACAGTACGTAAACACCTTTCAAGTAGCGTGAAGATTCCAAAGTAGTCGTGTTGAAGTTATTTTTTTTCAATTTATTATAAGGAGAAAAAAAATATTTTCCATTTCTTTTTCGACAATTTGTATTTCAGTTTTTTTATTTTTTTGAGTTACTAGGAACGAATATCAACTTTGTTTCTCTTCTACAAAAAGTTGTCACTCCAATATTACCACCATTTAATGCCGTTATTATGGCGAAATATTGTTTTCAAACGTTTTATTTTATATCTCCAGTTTTTATCTGTTTAATTGAATCCGGTTTGTGTTCTTTGGTGCAGTTTATAGAGCTCTAAACCACTCTTAAGTTTCGTGTGGATTGGGTAAGTCATGTTGAAGTTATTTCTATTTTTTTTACAATAAATTTGTATTGCATGATACTATTTACCACTACAAACTATATGAAGTATATCACCATTGCAATGTGAAAATAACTAAATATATTAATTTATATCGAACTTTCATTGGAATTGAATTAATCTATCTAAACCCCTAAACGTAGCGATTTCGAAGCATTGATAGTCGTTTATAAATTCTTTCATAGTAAAATAATAAATTGAAAATAAATATAATTTTTAAAAAAATAATCATACTAATTACATATTAAAATTTATGGGCA
Organism: Halyomorpha halys; assembly: GCF_000696795.3. Classification (NCBI taxonomy): domain Eukaryota; kingdom Metazoa; phylum Arthropoda; class Insecta; order Hemiptera; family Pentatomidae; genus Halyomorpha; species Halyomorpha halys. The sequence goes on from NW_027114120.1 coordinate 46,319, forward strand.
GAATTCTTTTTTATACTATCACAGGTTCCGAAGTGTACTTTGATCTAAGAATTATTATTTACAATTCTCCCATTTATCTTCCACATCCTGTGTAGACCATCTGTTGTGCGAAACACGCCGAAAACTTTTTTACCAGGTTGTTTTTAGCCCCATGGATACATAAGCTGCTGTCTATTCCGTGGAGGCTCGAAAAATTTCAATTACGAAGTTGGACTGTTTCCAAATCAAACTTCTTCCACTTTAATCCAGAACTGGTCCCTATAGAAGATCTGATGTTTCTCATTACCGAAGTTTCCTTTGAATAAATAGAACATTAATTTATATTTATATTTTCTGAGGACTTCAAATCCTAAATGCAATAATATTAGGATAAGAAACAAACAAGCTGACAGTTATGACTAATTTTCATTTTCATGTATTTATTGTTTCTAGTCTTTTATTCATCATTATTTTATTTTATTTATTTATTTTTTCTCATGCACATAGTTTGATTATGTTTATTTTCTTTATCCTTCTGTTTGTATATATTTTAAGAGAGATTTTATTTTATTTTTTTTCATTTATTTATTTATTTTTCATTCTTATTTTATTTCATTTTAGTAAGAATGTGATCATTCATCACTATTACTTATTGCCCACAACGTTGTGGCAGATTGTAATATCTATCAATAAATAAAGTTTCAAATATTAAAAAAACAAAAAATAAATGGTACTGAGGCGTTCGGCTTACAATATGATAAGGTCATGTGATGCTTCATTAAAGTCTAAAATTCTTATTTAATGTATTATATAGCTTTTATACCACTGCATTGTAGGTAAATTTATTAGAATTGTGGCGTTAAACAACTTTTTCACAAAATTTTAACATTCAAAATCTTGACTTGTCACATTCTAACGTAATTCATTCAGTTTATTTATTTATTTTATAATACTAAATATCAGTGATCAAATGTTCATATGATGTACGTATATTAAGATAATGATTGCACAAGTGTAAATCATAATAATAACCACCATTGCTTGATAATTAAAGTGAAAGATTAGTTAGCAAATGTTTCCGTTGTTTTTCTACCTCGTGACTTAACTAGCCTTCTTCAATTGTTTATTTTATTAATTCCACACCAGAATGGAATTCGCTTTGGAAATTGAACAAAAATGAACAGTACAAATTGTGGAAAATATTGAAGAACTGGTTCTTGAAGTCATACAGACTGATATGATTATTTTATTGATGTGAAATTACCAAAATAAAAAAAAAAATAAAAAAAAAAAAAGTAAGAAGGCTCGTTCTTTCTCGAAATAGAAAACTACTTAATGTCCTTTGAACATCTAACTGCAAAATAAACACTGATGAGCTCCGTATTCAGGCAGGATATCACGTTTTTCAATCTATATCCGGTATATATCAATTTTCTCAGTCCGCTCTTAAAATACATTTCAAATTTAGAAAGAGATCTATTCTCGTTACTCCCTTATATTAAAACATACAGACCCATAGGGCTTAGGAATAAAAACAATAAAACATTAATTAAAGTTTTTTTTTATAATGCTATTACCAACCAGCTTCAAGTTTATTTATTTAAAAGTCTAAAAGGGGAGCCCCCTAACCTCACAACATAAGTTATAACAGATGCACGAATGGTGCAAAATTTGGAATATTTGTCTGAGCAAGGAAAATTCCCAAGATATTAATTTTACTCTGAGACATGAAACTAGCCCTCCGACATGTTTTAATAACTCAACCATCCCGCAGGCACAGTACAATATCTCATACCAATGTTTCATAGGAGAATAGCATGGGGTCCACAAATAAAAAAAATTAATAAAACGTTCACTAAACCTAAAACTAAGTCTCAAAGCACTTACTATGAAATTACAAATTAAAAACAACACAAAAATTAAGCACATACACGTACTTACTGTAGCAAGTTTGATCATATGCAATAAAACTTTTACAGTTTTGCTAAACGGTTTCATATAAAACGACTACAATTTTACCTATCCTTGACACTACGACTAATCACCACAGCACTTTGCAGACTAAGAAATTTTAACGGTTAATGAAGATATGCGAACTTACGAAAACTATTTATTCTACAAAGAAATAGCTACAACAAAGAGCCTAACTACTATATAATTATTTTATATAGTCGAATAGCCACGATTTTCACAGAAATCAAACTAAGCATGCATAAAAGAAACCACCTACTTTCTCATCTAACCTTTTCTTCACCTCATTTAACCATTATCAATAACATGATACAGTTAAAAAAGAGATGGGGTGTTATTCTTCTTTATGCTATACATGCCATTTGTTGATTAATATTTCAGTCAGGTAATCTGCTGATCATCAGTTTCGTATTTGAGTGGAGTGGTTAGGAAAATAAAGGGAGAGAAACAAAGATGATAAAAATGAAAAATTACGAAGAATTGTTTGGAAAATTGGTGTGCAAATTTCTTTTAAAAAATTTCAGACAGGTAACTTTTATCAATCTGTGTTATTTCACTGTACTAGATTAGAACACCCTATTACTTTTCTAACATATAGGATTTTGCGTTTCAAGATAAATACAAATTCATACGAAACTGAAATTACATATTTAGGGCCTTTGTAAACTTTGGATGATACAGCAACTTCCAACGTCCAGATGTAGTCCAAAGTAACGGATCTGTTTGACAGGAATAAGTGGGGTATTATTAAAGGATACTGTGAGGTAGGAGGAACTACAAATATTAAATTTACTTTTTTGAATCCTGTTGAAATTGGAGTAAGTCAGTCTAACTAAAAGGCATTTTTCCAAAATGAGCCAGAAATTAATTTCAAGTCATAGTGCGAGGTATGTGATTACCACACCAAATTTAAAATTTATCAACTGCCTTAATAAGGAACTTTATAACTTTAAAACACATGTACTGTACAAAACCTCATATCTCTCAATTCTATTTTTCTTTCTTTCCATTCCCATTATGCAGCAGACACAGTCAATACCTCATTGAAAAGTTCAATTCTGTGGTTGCACGTCTTTAAATAATTTATTATATTTCGATTGAACAATGTTTAGTGATCAGGGCAACTTAGCTAACTCAGTCACAAAGACTCTGAGCCAGCTGGTAAATCATTGAATAAATTAAAGAGTTAGAGCAAAAGTAAATAAATGAATGCTTGTAAAAAAAGGACGAAATAAAACTGAGTTGTATTTTTAAGGAAAGAGTTAAAACAAGGGCTCTTCTAACAGCTATTAATTTACATTACAAAACAGAGTTTGGGCCTACTTTATATTCTTCTCACTCGGAGTTGTGAAGCCCTACGAGAACTAACTGCCTCTAAGGTCTTAAGGATAGTTTTCACTCTTAATGAAATTCATTATGAAGTGAGGTTGTCTATAACTAGTATTTTTTTTTGTTGAATATATTTCTGTATATTTTGAGTGAATATTTTTTTTCTCAAAAACTTTAATTATTGATTGATATTACAATATGCTACACCGTTGTGGGCAATAGGAAATAGTGATGACTGATCACATTCATACTAAAATATTGTTAAATAAAATCTCGCTTCAAATATATACAAACAGAAGGATAAAGAAAATAACAGAATCAAACTTTGTGCATAATAAAATAAATAACTAAAATGATCTCTAGTTACATTTACACCCTTATATACAATATTTAAAAAATCGACCTGAGGATCCCTGAGCCTACTCACTCTATTCCCCACATGTGAAAGGTAGAGCAAAGCTCTTTGAGATCCCAGCGCATCCCTCTCGCCGCATCGCTGGTAAAGAGCCAGTGGAGGCTGAGCAATTGCGCTAAAGTCGCAAACACTCAACTTGAGTGGAGAATCTATCCACTGTCAGAACTCCAATTGTCCATTTTTATTTTACAATAAGGCTCTAGGCCACTGCCGTTTCAACCTTCGAAGTGCAATATAGTGTTGGGTGGAACTGCATTGAACCAAAGGATTAGGATGATTAAAAAGATTTATATGGAATTTTGAGGATTTGGTTGGCATTGACAAAATCTTAGGAGATTTATTTATTTTTTTAGAATAACCACAACCATTTCATAAGTTATTCATACATATATCCAAGTATAAAAAACGATCATATATGTGTGTTAAAATAATTGCAGATCCTATTAATAATAATTAATTCAATTTCAATTTAATTCAACGATTTTAATTTTATTTAACCTCTATAATGACCATCCTGTCATAAAATCATTAAAAAATGATAAATGAAATATCCATTCATACAAATAACCATTAGCTAATTCATAGTTATTGAACCTACCTTCATAAAGAAAAAGTATTACTGTACATATTTTTTAATAACATTACAGAAAGAATAATTTATAAATTATCCATCCTTAATATTTTTTTAAAGTCATTATTGTGTTTTCAAAAACTTTTTATGACGTTTGTTTTATCATCATATAAAAAAACTAAGATAAATGATGAACATTGCGATTTTAACATCCCGTTACTAGATCGTTATTGGCTAAGAAAGCCTGTTGAAGAGCTGCGACTATTTGTCTAAGACCTCTCCACTCGGTTACCTTTCTCTATTTCGTACACATTAAAATTTGAAAATGGGCTGTGGAGCGGAGCCGAGTGAAGCTGTGGAATATTAAGATAATATGTCATTATTAATATCAGTGTAATTTATTATAAAATATTACATCCATTGACACTGTTAGTTTCAAAATAAAGTTTTAGTTGTTAATCCAAAAACATTAGACAGCTGAAAGTTGTTGATTAATTTTATTTATGTTGTAATTTGTTCTCCTTTTTCATATTATCTATCATGTTTATTTTATTATTATTTTCCTATATTTATTTATTTTTTCATGCACAGAGTTTGATTATGTTCATTTTGTTTATCCTTCTGTTTGTATATGTTTTAAGAGAGATTGTATTTATTTTTATGTGTTTTTTTTTTCATTTATTTATTCTTATTTTATTTTATTTTAGTATGAATGTGATCATTCATCACTATTAGCTATTGTCCACAACTGTGTGAAAGATTGCAATATATATCAATAAATAAAATCAAATAAATCTACCATGTACATGCAAATTAACATCGAAAACACTCTACACATTCAAGTGTGCTATATTTTATATTTATTATTAATATTTTATTTGTTATATGCGATTCCTCGCTTCTACCTTGGAATTAATTAAATAAAAAAAAGGATATTTATGTTACACGTGCCGCTGGATTTTTTTATCAGATTTATTTTTTCCATCAGACACGTGGGACGTGCTAAACTTACTAAACGGGTTTCTGCATTCTTCTTTATTCTTTAAAAAAATCCTTCAGGAATTCCTCCAACCCATAATTCCCTTATAATTCAATTTTCGAAACCGGGGGTATGTAACGCTAAATTAATAAACTGAACGCAAGCTGGTAGCCCTGCTATTGGCCTGGAGGGATCCTCATGCCGTCATGTACTCAGCCTAGAATGTGGAAACTTTTTCCATTGTGAATACTAATTCAATGGAACTTGGAATTGACTTTGCTATGCTTTGTTGTATTTTTTTTTCTTCTTTTCCATTGATATCTCCGAGGGGTCTCTTTTCCAGGCGGTGGGGAAAGAAGAACAAATATTCCTGGAAAACAAAATTAAGACAGAACCAGTTGAGCTGTTCTTTCAAATGAGATGGTTTGAGCTAACTACACTTTTATGTATTTTAATTAACGTTCCTCCTGGGAGGGATAATCTGCCTAGTACCTCCGACGCAAAAGCTAATGTATTATTACCGTGAAAAAACAACTTGTAAAAGAGTTTTTCCAGAGTTTCGCTTATCATCAATCAAAACTCATGTAATTTTTCTCTCCATGAAAAACTTTTTGTTAATGGTTTAAGCAGCATAGCTGTCCTTGATGAGCTGCGAAATCTCATTTCGTTTCCTTCTCGCTTTATAATAGTTCAGAGAATGTAAAGTTATCCTGTCATTAATGTAAATGTACACCTTTTATTAAAAAAAAAAAAAAATAACATTGTAATATTATAAAATGAGCTCTAAAATAATATTATTAGTAAAACTTGTATATTCTTTTAATTTACCTTATTTTTTCAAGTTTTTGAAATAAAGTAGCTTCAATTATTGTGAACATGATTAACATAATTCAAAACTAATATTTCGCAATTTACATTTTATATATTTCAAATAAACACATATTGTTATTTAATTCATTGGAGGATCAGGACAGGATTAAATCCAAGTTACCTACAGTTTCTTCGAACCGCAGAGGAGTATTTTTTACTACCTTAAATCGAATTTAAATTACGACAATGCTATACGGAACACTTAAAACCAGTTCATTGAAAATTATTTAAATATCCTATGGTTTCACATTATTGAAATAAAAGAGGCTACTACGATTACTTTACTTCGTTGCCAAAATCTTGATTTAAAATCATGCTAAATTTAACGAACTTAACTCAAAACCTCATGACTACTGA
>NW_027114120.1:53379-62055 GCF_000696795.3 Halyomorpha halys
ATGCCGATGACACATGTCTATTGTCAGTGAACAATGATCCTTACATTGTATCCCAAACCCTCCAATCCCACATCACCACCCTTGAAGAGTGGTGCTAAAACTGGAGGATCAATTCCAATAAATTCCATCAAATCACATTTACCCTTCGTCGTAAAACCATGAATTCTTGCCCTACAGTGTCCTTTAATAATATCCCTCTTATTCCTCTCGAACAGATCCGTTACTTAGGACTACATCTGAACGAACGACTCGTCATACAAAACTAAAAAGACAAGAAACTCCTCGTCGATTCCGACTATTACAACACTTACTAGACAAACGGTCTAAATTACAAATCCATTACAAGAAACTGATCTACATGACTATTATAAGGCCTATCTGGACATACGGAGTTGAGCTTTGGGGCTCCACTAAACCATCAAATTCCTCCAGAATCCAATCCTTACAGTCCAAAATCCTTCGTAAAATCCTTAATGCTCCTTACTTTGTCACAAATCAAGTCATCCATCAGGACCTCAATATTCCATATGTTGCCGATTTGGCCAGAACCAGATACCGTTCCTTCCATAATAAACTTCTCAACCACCCAAATCCACTTGTTTCTAACCTGGCTTTTCCTTCATTACCTAATAATCCTCCTAGGCGTCTGAAAAGAAGATGGTCTCGAGATCTTCTCCTCTAGAAATGTTATTGGAGTTCTAGCAGTGGGTAGATTCTCAACATGTTTTTATCATGTCACTATGTCACCTACAGCAAATTTACTTGTTGTATATATGTGTATACAGTTGTTAATATCAATAAATAAATTATTTAAAAAAAAATAAAAATCATGCTAAGTCTCTGATTATGCACAATCGCATAAAGAAATTTCGGTTTTAGGAACGGACGGATCAGTAGTATCTAAATTTATAAAATCTATTGTTCTAAGACTTTTTCCTCAGCACCTCTATAGACCTATTTTTAAATTTATTGCTTTGCAAATTTTACATTTTTATGTATCAATTAATATATTTCAACGTGTATTCTGATTATTACTAGTTCGATTACCAATAGGTTTTATCAATAATTGTTGGTAATGTAGCCCACCTTACACATTGTCTTAACTTGATGCAATACATCCCTTTAAAAAAAGATTATTTTTTTTTCTCCAATCAAGGTAAAATTTTATACGGAATAAACTAATTCCTTTCGATGTCACAGGAACAGAACCTCGCACAGTATGGACATTGCTTATATTAAATATTTTCCTCTTAATTCCTAAATATTTGTTTAAATAAATTGAGGTTAATATTATTTGGCGTTTTCTGATAAATGCATGTGTGCGTGAATTAATGTCATCTCAACAATTATAGTTTAGTTTTCCCAGATTAAGGTGCAGATATATAAATTTAATAAGCAAATTATAATAAAATAAACATAACCTAAAAGGACTACTAGTAGAATGCTTGTGGCAAGGAATGACAAAATACATATCCAATAGACTTACCCTACGAGGTAGTTCATGACCACTCAAAGCAAGACTGCCATGATTCATCAATCCAATAGGAGATAATTTCGTAAACAGAGGTAGTGTTTGAGGTTTTGATTAGACTCTCTCAGATTTAATCATTGCATCGCTTAAGGTGTTATCACACTAAATATATTTCCAAGGAATTCTCCGACAGAAAAATACAAGAGTGACCGATCATTGAAACAGTCGAACAATCGATTATTCAATTTAACTTGGAGATATCAATATGCTATTTCAAAAACCTTAAATGCAATATATTAATGTGCAAAATATATGCATGTAATTGTCCGTGTGAAAAAACAATTACGATTGCTAAAAGAATTTCATTAACTGAAGTTTTTAATTAATTTATAAATTTGCTACTAAATTAGTTGTTTAGCGTCTGAATATGTTGTTTTATAAGCATTTAGAGAACCTTAGACCACTACCTGTGATTCTTAGAACCAGAATCTGTTAGAGAAACCATAAAAGTAATCGATTTTGCAAACTTGTATCATTTTTAAGCAAATCCATGAATATTATTTAAAAATATTTTTCATAAAAAACAAAAATAGGAAAAAAAATCTCAAATTCAAACAGCTTATTTTATATTATTGAAATTCGGTATAAATTAGATTTTTTTTTCAATTTGATCGATTTTATCTTAATTTAAAAGTTTGTAATTTATTACAAGCCATTTAGAAATAATTGAAACAAAGTTCTACTGTTTCTGTAAATAATATTTAGTTTTCGAAATTAGTAAGTAAATTTATTTATAATAGCATTAGATTTTTTTCATTTTTAGCGAATATTTTTTGTAAAACTTCAACAAAGAAATATTATATATAAAAGCTTCAAAAAAATATAAATAAAATATTGGCTTCACAGAAAAAAAGGTTTAGGTTACTAAAAAAGAAATAAGGTTATATGTATAAAAAAAAGTTTTCTCATGTATGTATTTGAGAGAAACTCTAACTGGAAGCGATCCTCTCATCCTTCCACTCCCTCCTCTCTATCCCACCTTCTCCACTACTTTCAATAGAACTTAGTTGGAATACACACATAAAGCGGAACGAAATCGAAGACTCGTTATAAGGGGGTTACACGTATAGAATTGGTTAATGATTGATAGTACTTATCCATCAATGCTTTTATATTAACAATCGGGAATGTATTTTGAAAAATTTGTTAATTTTATTTTAAAAAGGATAAAAATGTTATTACTGATTTTTGACAAAATCTTACCCATGTATACCTCGTTGGCTTATGGGGTATCACAGTATACACTATTACATACTAATAATAAAAAATAAAAAAATAAAAAAATGAATGAAACCTTTAGTCCGAAAATTTCACGGGGGAATTGTAGAAATATTTGCATGTTTCTTTTTATTGTATTTACAAGGTTTGGTAAGAATGATGATGAATCAGCTCCTTGGTGGAAAGAAAGGAGTATTTAAAGATTTGTAGTTTCCTCACAGAGATAAATAGTAAGTGCTCAGAGCAATTAGAGATGTCTCTCTAGGAAAGGAGTCATTGGGAAGCCAGACTTCAGGGACAGGCACCGGCTAATGAAGAGAGAAACCACTTTAGTATATAAATGAAGCTTACTGAAAAGCATGCGGTTAAACTAAACGAGGATTGGTGTTTGATTAGCTTATAATTTGGAAATTCCAAAACAAGCCTTATAATCTATCCAATAGCAATTATTAAGTATTTTATTAATGTTTAAACAATTTAGTGATCAACAGTTGTGAATATTCCAAAATTAAGTAAAGATTGTTTGATCTATATTGAAGAATTCGATACGATACCTTGTTCAACATTCATCGATGAAACTAAAATTGTCATAAATTAAAATCATATGTTATTTTAAAGGTTTTATTAAGGAATGAAGAATTAATATTGCGAACATATTTGTCGGATATTTTGAACAATTTTGCATCATTCATTGGCAATATTTGGTATGAAGTCATTATTGAATGTTAAAGAATTTAAATATAAATTAAATACCAATTACCATAATTAGAAATTTCAGTTATAAAATTATAATTAGATGAAGTTATGTATACTTAATAAAACTACTTGTTGAAACATTTTAATAATTATCGTGATTCAAAATATTATTAGTTGAACTAAATTAATTACCAGTAATTAATTGAATTCAATTACAATCTTAATTACTTTTTTCCCAGCACCGAGTGGAGTAGGTAGTGATCGCAATTACTAATTTTAATCATATGTATATATAATTATCTTTCGCCCATTCCTGTGTCCGGGTCGTAAACGGCCTTATGATGTCAAATATTGATCTAAAACTTTTTAGTTAGTTCTAGTTGTTCACCCACAGGTCTGTAACAAGGGGTCGGGTAAATGTGTTACTTGTTTCTGGAAGCTGAATGTATAAACGTTAATATTAACGATAATAATTATTATAGTATATAGAAAAAAAAGCCTGTCCATTTTTTAATATGTAAAGATTTTTTTTTAAAAATGGCTCAACAGATTTCCAATTTTCATGTCTCAAATATTACAGACTCATGCGTTCCCACCGAAAATTCGTAGTCCGTCTAAATTCATCCATGTACTGCCTAACATCTCAGTGAGTACAATTCAGGGTTAATATAAGTTCTATATTAACCGTGATGAACATTAATGTGTGTTTAATAGATTTTCTTGATAATATTTATAGCGTTTTTCTAAATGAGCATGATATTACTTATTATTAAAGAAAAGAAATATTTTTAATGCGAATGTTCTCGCTTGTGTAAACTAGTCATCTATAAATAGTTATTTACTGTTAAAAAGCATTGTCATTGTTTTTTAATATTCCAGTAACAACTGAATAATAATTTTAAATACAAATTAAACTATTATTTCTTAAATTCTTTATTAAAATAGAGAATGAATCCATGTTGAACTGAAACCAGCTCATCTTCAACTTTGTCCTGATCCTACAAAATACATTACATAAATGTCTACATATCATTTATTTAACGTTTGATATATGTTTCTCTTAAAGATTTTACTATTAACGTAATTGATATAGTTGAAAAATAATTAATCGAAATTGATTTTTGGAAGCTCAATTATGTTTTACTCTTTTTTTTCTGTATTAATTATAGATTTTTAGCTAAATTTGTTTGTTCGATATTGTAATTATTAGAATTATAAATTTTTAATTGAATTATAAGCGTTAAATAATTTTGATAATTTAATGTAATTATTTAATGTTAGTCTTTAGTGAATGGAGATATATTCAAACACAACATACCTTTCAAAATCACTGATATGTCACACTCACCAACAAGAAACGTGTAACATTAGTGAATCATTCTACATCAATATTATTATCTCTTACCCTATTAAGATGGGGAGCGCGGTGGCACTGTGGTAAGGTGCTGTGCTTATAACTCCAAGGATGCGGGTTTGAAGGGGCTGATAATTATTTTCTCTTATACTGTAGCTATGAGTAGACTCCTAAGGTTCTCTCTCCTCGTAAAGTGGGTTCCTTTAATGGGGGGGGGGGAAATCTAGCGATTGAGCGTGATCTTTTACAACCAATTTATGAAAAAACGATTTCTTTGATAACCGTTGTTCTATAAATAATGCTTCCTTAAAAAGTCTTAACTCATTGCTATTCATGAGTCATAGAGTTTCATATTGTAGTTATATTATTAAGGGGCAAAGTAACCCAATTCTACAGTACATTCAAAACTATTCAATTGCTACGCACTCACTAAGTCCTAATTAATAAAAATAAATAAATTTTTTATGAAAAATCTTTTTCATCTATTTTTTCCCTAGAACAATATTATTTCAACCTAAATAATAATAATCCAAATGATTGGAGCCTTCAATTAAATAATAATAAAACTAAATTACATACAAAATAATTGCCTTCACTTCTTTGCTGTCTGCCCTTCAATTAGGATTCAATATTACCAAAATAAAATTTAAAAAAATATTTGTACGCAAATTACGAGTACGATGAGTGTTTTTCTGGCAAAATATGGACTTAATTTTTTTCATTTTAGTTTTATGTTTTCTACTGCCTTACTAATAATGTTTTTTTCTACAAATTATTGCTTTCGAGTCTAATAATTTTATTTCAGTAGTAGGGTGTTTGACTTCCAACAACGGTTCTAAGGTTAATTAATATCAAAATTTCTACAGAAGAATGCAGCATTCGAAGCTGTAGAATAAAATTGAGGCGCGGAATGAAATAATAAAATCTAAAATTATTGGATACGTATCAAAAATTTCACATAGGTGGCCTCATTTCAGGAATCAGCTAACTTGTTTAAGATTACGATAATATCACAATATGTGTAATGTTATTGTGTTTAAGTGTTTGCTACCTGAAAGAAAGTTTAGGTATATGCTCCCTGGTAACATGAGGGTATAGAGGAGCCAATGTCACTTTTTCTATGTCATTGTTGCTACAATGATCATAGTAATTAATTTGTATTGCTTATACTCGCTATAACTCGATACAAGTGTATAATTTCGAATAACAATGGTTTCAATTAATCTTATTGATGTTGATAAGTGCCTATTGCAATTCTCAAATTTTCAAAGAACCCTCATTACTTAGAGAAGGAATGATTGATGCTATACAGCGATAAGTGGCAAGTGAAGACTTGTCCAAAAGAGGAGCGAAAAGGAATCAGGAACTTCAGCGGGGATTATAACTTTGCAAAGATGTTGAAACTTGGTGAAGTGACACTTACTTAAAACGATACGAAAGTGAACTTCATCATATCCTTAATTAACGGTATACCCGAATATTACTGCCACCTCATTCCCACAAAGACCAACAGTTTTGCTTGTTTAACTTCGGGGAATATTTAATGATCAATTCATGTTGTTAATTAGTCTTTCCGTGGTACAAATAATGATAAATTATAAAAGTCATGATTTTGAGGAACAGATAAAAATTTAAATAATTTTCTAAACTAATGAGAAATACTATCTTAATCATTTGGTAATATTATAATGAAGATGATATATCCATTTTATTATGGATGTATGATATTTGCCTGAGATGAGTAAGGTACATGAATATATCCCTACTTATAGTTTAACTTAAAAAATCACTGAATCAAAATTAATGGTGACAAAGAAAAGGTTTTGAGTAAAATACATAAATACGAAACACTTTAGTTTACTGTTACCGATATTTTTTTTTTCCAAATAACTACAAAACAATCACCTTATAAATACTTTATTTCTTTTTGTAATTTATTTTCTCAAAACAGAAAGTTCTCTCATTATTGTATATTTGTTTTCATAGAGGAAATAAAATGAAAATTATGTTTTCAGAATTGAATTTTTTTTAACTCGAATTTGACGTTTTTGACTTCAAGAAACAAATTGAATCCCATGCCTGTCTGTCTGATTGTAATTAAATGCATCGATATAAATTATTTAGGAATAGTGCGGTTTGATACCTAGTTGGTCCCATTACGATTTTATTTGATTCCACCAACCACTTTCGCTTGCCCGTACGTAAACGTATTTTCCTGGTTTTCCGGAAACAGCTCGACCATTGATCCAAATTTTGAAGAATATTGGGGTATGGAGCTGAATAGAGCTAGTATAAATTTCCTCAGATTATGTCAATTACTTTTGCATACCAACATATAAAATGCACTTTGGATACACCAATAATTCAACAACGGTTCGTCTTATAGATGCCAATCAGATACGACATTAAATTTGAAAATATTTAAAAATTAAGGAAAGATATAAAGATATAAAGACCTATGTATTTGATAGACATTTTTAAATCAAAATTATCATATGCTAAATCATGTGATTTAAAAACATGTCGGTGCATAAATAGATTGTACATAACTCAAAGATGTTTCCATCTAGCTTGAGTTTGGTTTCATTTCTCCCTTTTGTTCACTATCCCATAAAAGAGATATTATTATACGTTAAGATGAAGAGAGCTCATATTTAGGAAATAAGCTACTTTTACCTGAATAGTTGGTTAAATAACTCAAAGACTTGTTAAGCATTCTGTAGCTGTTCATTTTAGTAGAAGTTGGCTGATGAGAATCTACTCTGAAGAGAAATGCATTTATAGAATGTTGGATAACAATGTTTTACTTGAAAGCTATTGAGTAGCTATTCATTCCCGGAAGACATTAAGCTTTTTTTATAGTTTCATGAAGATATCTGGCATAAAAAGCCAATAAACAGCTGGTATTGGAAATATGATCAATATTATGACAAGTCGACTTTTAGTCGTCTAAAGTCTAGAGTTGAATGTTGATCAGGAGAATATCTATTATGTTGTATTCTTTGAATATCAAGTGTTATTGTATAGCTATATACATTGTATAGCTTTCAGCTCTAGCAATTTGTTAAAATCAGATAAATTTCAGATGCCAAAAAATTATTTAATTCCTAATGCAAATTTTGCGTCAATCGATCCAGATTCACTCAATCAGTAATTTTTTTTATCATACAATACCAGTTTATTCATGATAAAATAATATTGTAACATGAATCAGAAATAGAAACATCTTTTCTCAATTTCAATAATCTACTTCGAAGCAATTGGAATTGCGCAATGAGTTTTCTTTAACAATTAATTTACCATTCACAAATTTAGATTATTTCCTATGGCTGTTACAATGATTTCCTTTATCTTTATTCAGTATTAACGTGCCCATAAGTTCACATTAATATTATGTTGAAAGACTGCAGCTGATAAGAAAAAAACATTTCACTATTTTCTGTTTCAGGTAACTGTTCCCATTCTCAGTAACGAGAAATGCAAATCCATGTTCTTGAGAGCAGGTAGGCACGAGTTCTTTCCTGACATCTTTATGTGTGCTGGGTTCGACGACGGTGGAAGAGACGCATGCCAGGTAATTTATTCTACAACACTAATATAATCATATTTATTAATGTTATTAAAATTTAAAGAAAATTTGAGCTATTGATCCCTCAAAGGATTTTTTTGGGATTAACTGGGATTAAAAAATTAATTTGTGTTGCAATGAGCTTGAAATGAAATGATCCAGAATCAATTTATGTATAATGTAAAAAGTCTATTTCTTAATTTACGCAATGCTGAAGAGCATTAAAGAAGGGTTTTGGAAAGGAAGGATAGGTTTGGTAGAAAAAAGAGATATTTGTCATGTAGAATAACTTTATGTAAAAAAATTGGT
>NW_027114120.1:62105-77066 GCF_000696795.3 Halyomorpha halys
TATTGACTATTTGACCATTTCTTAGCATTAAAAAATTATCATATTTTGCTTGAAGTCTTCAGTAGTGTCTTAGTTGAAAGGATGAGAAATTATTGGCTTTCTTGATCTTTAATTATTGAAACAATAGCTAATATCATCAACAAGTTTTAGTTATTTATTAATCCTTGATTATCAACTGATTGAATGCTTTTAGATTTGATTTAGTGAAAATAAAAAAAAGTCATATTGTATTTATCGTTTATCAGTTTTTAATTGAAAAAAAAAAGAATTGACAAAAAAAATGGTTACTAATAAAAAATACTTTGCCTGCAGATGAATGAACAAATAAATACCTATACTATTTTGTTGAATTTATGAAGCATCAGAATAGATATCCGTTACTCCTCGTTGCAGGGAGTCTGCCAATCGATAAATGCCTTTCTGAAATCCAATCAGATCAACTATAAAAGAAACAAGGAAACACAACACTGTTCGATGGGTTATGATGGTACTCAATAACGAATTCCCTTTTTGATAACTTAAGCGATAAAGTGTCTCTTATTAATTTTTTATGACTCTTGTTATGAGAAAGAAAAGAAGAAAAAAACTCGACCATAAACATCACAATATAAAAAATTCAATTTAGCTCGGGTTGTTCCGAAGGTTGGTAGGTAGTTATATAACCCATTTTGAAAAGTTGCGAACAACGGGGTGATCTGTGGATAGAAAATAAAGTACAATTCCACTTTATTATTTTTAATAAATTTTATCAATAATTAAGGGGGCACGGTTGTTAATATTTATATGAACTTATATTCATGTACAATTGGAAACAGTACCTGATTTGAATTCCTCGAATTTCAGTTAATTGTTTCATTACATTTCAGTTTGAATATGCCCTAGCAGCCATCTATAATTAACCTCACTGAATTAGTATTTAATCACTCCTCGACAGTTTATATAATTCGGGTAAAATCTGGCCCTAGAATAGGAGGCAGATTGCGCACGTGTCAATGAGTGTATCCATTCATCTAATCCTGCAAAATAATGAATGGTAAACTGCTTCATTTTATAAGATTTTAATACGTAAAACATTGTATTTTTTAACATAATAAACTTGGAAAACATCGCCAATAACTATTTTTCTTATATTTACTTTTCAATTTCTATACGCACTTAGCTTTCTCTTTTTTGTTTATGATAATATAAGGCAATACACAGTGATTGGTGTGTTGGTTTTTATATATTATGTTATGTTGGTTGGTTGGTTTATATGTTATGTAGGTTGTTATATATATAAAGCTGATTTCATAGCAATAGTAAAAATACATATAAAATTTAAAAAAAAAATATATTCAAAGTGACATTGGTGATAAAGGTGTAAATAAATAATTAAGTATATATACATATATATTAAGTATATATACACACATGTGTGTGTGTGTGTATTTGTGTGTGTGTGTGTGTGGTCTAGATGTCCCTAACAGTAAGTAAATAAGTAAATGCGCCACATGCAGATTTGGGTTGATGTCTTCCATGGAAGTACAGTACTCCTAATTTGCTTTCTATTGTGTTGGCTCAAGCTTCCTGTCATTCATTTAATATTTTTATTATCATCAGAAGATACATTTCGGTGTGAGATCAATCATAATACATAGATGGCGGGATCAATGATGCAGCTTTTGCCGCTTGGTCAGCTTTACAATTGCCCGGGATGTCCTTGTCTCCTGGTATCTAGTATAATAAAAACGGTCAGTCCAATTTAACTTGAAGATAATTTGAAATATGAGTACTGCTACCGGATTTGTTGTGTATACGAATCTGTAATAAGATATTATTCTTGTTTGTTTCATAATAAGCCTCCCATAAACCCTGGTAAATTGCTGTCAGTTTAACTCTAACAATATTAATCAATGAGGCTTATAGCGACACAATTATACTATGTTTAGTTGTAAGTACATGACTGTCTAATTTCAATTTTCGTGTTGAAAAACTGATTTCTACAAACGTGAAATATAAAAAAAAATATTTGTTTGATTTTTGTTTATTTTCGGTTTAACAGAACCATTTTAAGAATGTACTGGAAACTGTCCATAACAAACTAATTTATTTACAATCCTTCATCTTAATCAGAATGTATTCACTCTGAACTGTCCATATTATTAGATAAACAATACACTAGATTTATAATAAGAAATCTGCATAATTTTCTCCAAAATTAAATATTTTCCATACCTTGTGGTGTTTATTTTCCACGAAGCTCTCGGGCAGACGCACCAAATCTCAGAAAAAGGGATCTGGCAGAGCATAATTGAGAAGGAAAACATTAGGAAGGGGTGGGGGTCGAGCTCAATCTATGCCAGCCAATTTCTGAGGGTCTGCCCAACGGAGAGATAAGAATAAAAGAAAACACACTGCTTTTTTCTCCCTTTTATTTATCAGCGGAACATATTCTATCTTCTTATAAAACTTTAACAAAACAGTGTGATTCTCTATAAGACTATTAGCCTTAGTTCAATAAGTTTATATAATTTTATAATTGATAAATTACAATGGTATTTAGTAAAATAAATGTTGTATTATTCAAATACATCTATGATAATAGTAGAAATATAAAACTAAAACTATCGGTGGTGATTCGTTTCTGTACTTTTTATCTTTCTAATGTTATAACATTTTCATTAGAATAAGTGCACTTCAATAGTTTGAACTGAAGGCAAGATGATAGAAATTTCTGGTAAATATGCAGGAATTTGTAATGTTTGATGAACTTAAACAATAAGTAGGAGGATTAATTATTGAAATAGATATATATTTTTCAATAATATAATTCATGCAGTTATTCTAAATTAATTATTTATGAAATATTTCTAACAAAGGATTGCATTCAACTAAGAAACGAAACAAGAAGTTGCTATAGAATTTAAACCCTAAAAGTATACAGATCTAAAATACGTAGTGGTAGAAGCAAGCTAAAATATTCAGAAATATTATTACACCGGACTCTGAACACTTTCAAACTAGAACATCAGCACTTTACAAAAACACTTTACAGACATTTTTATTTACCATAAGTGGTAGATAATATTCAATTCCAAACCAACTGTTTATAAACACTTAAAAAGTTGGTTTAAACCCTTCTCGTGAAGTAATAAATAGCTTCATATCGACATTACATTCGCATAGATTCATTATAAGTACTTTTAATCATTTCAGGAAACAAAAATAGCATCTAAATATAATAGTTATACGCTATAGACATGTATCTGTGTGGTAATGAACAGGAAATATAGGAGGTGATAAATATATGCAAAATTTATATTCACAAACTACTATTTCTACTAAGATACGTGTTATAAACTACTTTATAGTAAGGTTAATTACCTTTTGATTGCTAGCAGACATATGTACGTCTTATGGTTCTGTAGATATTTTTTTTTCAAAAATCAAACATTTTATCGGAACAACTAGAGTCATTTAGTTAATTTATTTTGTCAATAATATCATCATAAAAACTACTACTCCTATGAAAAGAAACGTAATTAACCATTTTATGGAATATTAATGGTTTTAACTATCTTTAATTTGAGGATCATAAATCTGTATGTCGAATGAGTTTTGAGGTAAATAGATTTCTCAAAATAAATTCATACTTTGACTGATTTTTCAGAAGATTTTTTTAAAAATATAAATAAAGTAAATACTAGTGTGCATATTTTTATTAAAACCACTCTCTTTTAAATGAAGTTCTCTTTGATTTTCTTGTTTTGTAGGTAGTTTTGCAGATATTGCCCCAAATGTATTTTTTTTTTTTTTTAACGTTTTGTAACAACCACTATTTCTTATTCCCCCTACCTATACTTGGCAAATTCATTAATTTTTACATGTAATTATATATAATTTTCATTAAAGTTTTTAAAAAACTGGAGAGAAAAACTACCTTCTTTTCTCTCTGCCTCTTGTACTATTACAATGTGCATCAATCACACCAAAACTTTCATATCTATATTTGATGTCACTACAAATAAATCCTTAATTCATTATTTGTTTTTTGTAAAGTTATTACTTAAAATACATTTGTTTAGAAGAGGGTAATTTAATAAATTGAAAATGGAATAATATCTTCTGGCGAATTACGTGATTTTTATTAAACTGTGAAGTAGTATTGAACTTTTATTCATTTCAAAAATCTTAATAATGATACATTTTATTTTATTTTTTTAAATTTGATCTCTTTTCCTTTGTGAAACCCAAGTTCAAAAATATTACTATATTTTCAATAAAGATCATAATATTCTTAATCCATAGTTGACTTGGCTATACAATTTTATAAGTAAACATAAATACAATGAATTTCACATGAATAAGTATCATGTAGAACACTCAACAGTTAAAAAAAAATCAGTATTTCTTGACAGAATCTAGGCGACGGTTTATTGTAGCTTTAAAACGAAGCGACAGTAAACAGTATATTTGATTGTTTTTGACTTAATCATCATAGTCATATTACATATAATAAATATGACTATTGAAATCTCCAACCTTAGCCATTACTTGTCCAATATTAAGTTCTTACAAGTCATACTCATAATGTTATCTAAACAATCATTTACCATCTATTTCAAGTATTAAAGATGGGAGGAGGAGAAAAGCCAAAGTTTTTATCGCAAATGAATAATTAAGATATATATATATATATATATATATATATATATATAGAAAATCAGTACTTGTTAAATCTAACTTTGCATAAATATTAACAATATTTAATTTTTTCTACCTTCAGTGATTTAAAAATAACGAAACCTTAAAATATAATCTTTTCTAGCCTCAATTAATCATTTGCAATTCAAACCGGGTTCAATTTCGCAATCATGAACGGATGATTGGATGCTGATAGGCTTCTCCCCACCGCAATACAGCCCTCCTATGCGGAAGCTTTATTGGTGCCATTTCAATTCCAGTGGGAAGATAATTTATTTCATAAATAACTAAAAATGGTTTGTTTTTTTTATTTTAAACAAATCCCCACCGATAGCTTTTTGATCCTAACTAGATTTAGTATGAATAAACTTCCTTTAGAATATATAACTAAAAAAGGAACAATTAAGAATCAGTCATGTCTTTTTATTGTAGTTACAAAATTTAGAATTTCACTACTTGTTATTATTTACCCCTTCGGACCATATCAAAGATGTTTGTCAAATTTAATTCGAAACAACAAGTGGAAAAATTCAGCTCTTGATTTCAGAATATTTTTTTCACAACCGCTATTTAGGAAAATTGTTTGTAATTAGTTAAATACAAATACCAATATGTATTTAAATTTACATACTGCTTCCTTCTTCTGTAGTTGCCTAAATTTTTCGGAGTTCCTGAGTTTGTCAAACGTATTGTAGTAAGCGTTCTGGGGAATTTATAATGTGCTAGGGCACACATTGCTTTTGAAGTGTCTTTAAAACAACCTTTAAAATAAAAAATAAGTTTCAGTTTAAATAATACTCATGTATTTTAATTAAACAATGTGGAAGGGTATCCGCCCTTTGACCGTCAATGTTTAGTAGATATAAATTCATTAAAACTTTAATCTCGAAGTGTTTTGAAAATACCTAGTGCCACTGACAAATTGGTTAAAGAACTAAGAACCACTAAGAAAAAATCGTTCAAAGGGGATAGCTACTAACCAATTTTTTTCCAATTACACTAATGTCATTTAATAAGTTTGTGCATAATTTTTTTTGAGGTGTAAAACCTGCGAAGTTTAGTTAATCAGTATTTCATATCATAAAAAATAAAAGCTTAAGGCTTACAACATTAATTAAAGAAATATTGACTTTTAGGTGGTATTTACCTATATAATTATAAGTACTTACAATTATACTGCGAAATACGTATTATAAATTTTTGAATAATAAGTTTCAGGAATTTATTTTGTTATTTTTTAAGTTCAGATTTTTTCTTTAATTGAACAACCTTAAAAGGTGGAATTTTTCGCTGTATTTTTTTCTTGAATTTGAAATGTAACAAATTAGCAAGTAAAATCATCAACTGTTATTTGTTCTTCTTATCCATTTTTTTCAGCATTTTCCTTGGGCGAATTCGAATTGGCTTACCAAAAGGTTTGTGTTTGACTTTTACTGTCTAACCAAACATTTTTCAGTTATGTTAGATATCGAAATGTATCTCTTAATTATATGTCATGTCACTCTTGTCATATTTTAAAAAAATACAATTTCATTTACGATTTATATACGGATATTGTATTATGAAAATCATAGATTTTACCGTAAATATCTTTAATTTAATTATTGCACAAGATCCTGAATTAAAAAAGAATTATAATATTATATCTAGAATATATTTTTTTTATTAGGAACAATGGTTCAAAAAACAAAGTATCTAATTTATTATTTTTGATTGGGGCTTAAAATTACACAATTGAATTTTTTTTGGGTGCGTTGTCAAAATTTGAACAACTAAAATTTCCAATGAAACTAAAATGAGAAAATTAAAAAGGAATTAGAAATGGTGGCAAAAAAGTCTAAAATTCATAATTACATACATCGAATTCGTTATCATTATGTCTATCTCCTTGAGGTGTTGAATCGATTGAACCAAAAAATTAACAATAAACACCATCGGTAGCAGTCAAAAGTTAATAGCGAAAATTTAACTTGAATAATTAACAATTAGACTCCATTTGTTAAACATACATTTTTTATTATATATTACTATCAGATTCAGCAATGCTTCAAATTTAAAGCCCAATTTTTTTAAGCTCCATTTTCTTTAAGTTTCAATTATTTTGTTATGTCCTGAAAAAATGTTTCACATGAATTCCTATATGTTATAAATAGGGGACGTCATGGTCAAATAATTGTTCTTACCTCTGGATAGCCAAAGGTCTAAAAGATTTGGTACGATAGCACGAGTTGAAGAAGATCGCGCTGTAATTTTGAGTTTGTTTCGCCATCTTTTATAATTTCGGATTAATTTTTGATAAGGTTAAGCTATGGCGTTTTTTCAAGTATGAAGCCCTTTTCGTAATCGATTGCGCATATAAAATATTTGAAGTTGTTATCATAACAAATTAAGTTGCTATAATAAGCGTAAACAATTTAATAAATATGAAAATTGCAAGGAATGTCTGCTTATAA
Organism: Halyomorpha halys; assembly: GCF_000696795.3. Lineage (NCBI taxonomy): Eukaryota > Metazoa > Arthropoda > Insecta > Hemiptera > Pentatomidae > Halyomorpha > Halyomorpha halys. The sequence goes on from NW_027114120.1 coordinate 69,242, forward strand.
GGGAATAAAATCAAGTTCAGAAATAAAAATCATATACGATTGGAAAGAACAATGAGTTTCGATAACTAATATCCATAGGCATCCTCGAATCCTATCAATAGATCCTCGAATAGAGAAGAATTATAATATTACATTTGAAATAAATTTTCTTTTATTACGATAAACGATTCAAGAAACATAGTATCTAACTTAGTGTTTGAAGCATCAAATTTCACTTTTGAATTTTTCTTGGGTGTATTTGTCTCGACTCAAACAAATACAATGGAATAATTAGAAGTTAGCGTGTTTATTAGTGTAGTTGGCTATGTATTTTTTGTTATACTTACATTCAGTACATATTCGATTATGAAAACGTCAGTACTACGGAAATTAGTAGTACCCCCCCCCTTCCGAGCATTGCTGCCATACGGGGTTCCGCAACAGTTGGCGTAGTGTGTTAGCATTGCACATGCCACTGCTGCCAATAATAATCTTTTATTTGCAATCCTTATTTTCACATTTTTACAAAATTATTTGGTGGGAACATTTATGTTACTAGGAGCAATATTAATTAATCCTTGGTGCAGCCCAGCACTCCGTCCCAATTTTAGTACATGAACCGCCGAAGGGAGTACAAAATTAGAAGAGCTGTAAAATTAAACCTAATTCAATTTTATTTTAATCTTATTTATCAATTAATATAATATTTCATAGAAATACGCATTTTTTTCTCTCCCACTAAGACTCAAATATATTGAGTCAAATTTTATTTAAATATTGTATATTTTAGTAAAACTCTTGCGAATTATTGTTTAACTTAAGTTGGAAGTTATTCCAAGAAGAAACTCAAGGAACCATTTATTGTCATTCATTCTAGTGATATTAAGGATATAAACAAAACAAAAAATGATTTTGAAGTTTTATCTACCTCGGCACCACTGTAGTTACTGTTTCATCCTTAACTATGTCATGAACGTAAACGCGAGAGAAACATAAAATAAGGGTTACTAACACTTACTTACAAACTACTTAGGGTTACTAACAAAGATTTTGTTGGTTAAAATTTTAAGCCATCGTAACCTCACCCAAAATATTCTAAGGTTTTTTCTTTCTTACAAACAATTCTTCCCTCCGACCTTGGTTTAGTACTCAACTCCATTCCTTACCCATATATCTTTAGCGTCTAGATTTTTTTTGAAAGGTTTTTATTTTTAAGTAGATTTATTGGGAAATTATGGTATCTTTTTTTTCGCATCACACACTGATATACGACAAAACCTTACACCAACATAAAGAAAGATTAACTGGTCACTAGAAGCAACTGTGAAACTATGAATTTATATTTTTAGGCTGCATTTTATTTTTAATTTGGAAGTAGATTTAACAGGTCTTAATTCAAATAATCTGGCTTATAGATAGAAAACCTCGGGACCATTAAAATTCACAAAAAATGAAAATCTTTAAATGTTTGGATAAAGTGGAGATTCGTTCTAAAAACGTCTTGAATTTGATTATTCATATGTTCCGTAAGTTGATATCTTTATGTTCACTTAAGCCACCGAAGGGATGCGACGATTTGATTTATCTCATAAACAACATTGACTAATGACTTAAATTAATTTACCCAATGTCCCTTGATGCTAATTTAAGTTTTAAACTAAAAAGTCTCTGCTTTGAAAAAGAAAATTATAAAACAACCTAACTAAGCTTTAGCAATTTTATCTACATTAAAATTTGGATTGAGTTATCATTTAATTATTCAATTTCGTCTCCGTTTCTCAGGAAATTCACATCTCAGCGATTTTTTAAGTTCCGTTTTTGGGAGAAAACTACGCTCCAAGTTATGAAGGACAATAAATACAGAGTGAGTTATGTGGTCTATTTAGCCGGTAGCTGTAGCGATAATGTTTAATAATAACAGTAAGGATGCTTTGGCAAGAGAAAGATAAGAGGAAATGGGTTGAGCGGCGGAGTATGAAAAAGTGGGCCTTCTTCTGGCCAATATATATTTTCATTCTAAGTTAGATTTAGTGGATGCCCTCCTCTTGTAAATAACCGTATCCGTCCAGGTTAAGTTTTGTTTTTTCACTACCTTTCTTCAATACACAGTGGCTTATTTTTCATAAATCAATACTTGTCTGTTCACAATGATCAATACCGACACATTAGTTCTTTCAAACTGCCAGATAGAAAATTTTGTTGAATTTCATTAGCAAAATTTAAATTTCTTAAGCTGTGACCAATAATATTTATGGCCGTGGTGCACCTCCAGCAATAGCAGGAAAGTTGGGCCCGTCCTTTAAAAAGTCTTAACTACTGAGTCATCCATAGTTGTATGGACCAAGAGTTGTCTTTAAGCCCCATCTGTATGAGAAATGCTCTCAATCACGGAATTGAATCATGGATTTCAATGAAAAATATTTGACATGTGTACGAGTGTTCCAACTAATCCTCCTACTGCAGCCAAGAAAAAAATATTTTGCATATTTGTAGACATTTTTCATGTTCTCGCCTACTACTCGCGTTACATGTACTCGCCTTTTACAATGAGAAAAAAGTATCAATTTTATTTCTCCAGAAAAAAAAAGTATCATTTTTATTTCTCCAGAAAAAAAATATTTTGTCCCAATTTACTGTATCAGTCGGTCTACTGTTAATACAGTTAACTCTTGTGTTGTTATCATGACACTGTGAGGTAATAATACACTAATTGATTTATTTTTGTATGTAGAATAAAAGAATATATACCTATTCGTATTAATTGAGTGTATTAATTAAATATATAAAAAAACTGAAATCGCTTTATATATAGTAGGTGGAAAAAAGTTTAGTTTTTAAAGTCCTCAAAAACCCTTAAATATGATTCTTCATAAAGCATAATAAATATATTATTTAGCTGGCCCACTTTACCATTATGCATAAACTCGCGTGATATGGATAGACTATAGAAACAATTAAGGCCAATAGACTTTTTAAGACAGAGTATTTTTAATGGTTTTTGTTTGTCATTTATATGACTCCAAGATTTATTTATGCATGTAAAAACTTATTTGTATGATTTTTTCAATTCGTAGTTTTGCTCTTACAAAAATCCTTAGCATTTCTTAGATAGATGAGGCTTGAAAACAAGGAGCACTATAATAGTAAGGCGTTTTATAGTTTAGTTGTTAAAACAGGTAACGTTTAGCCGGTTTACTGCGCTCAAACGGTTGGAAACCACTGATACTCAACAACAACAACATTGTTATAGTTATCTATTATGTATAGTTGTTTTTTTTTAAATTTCATAATATTTTTTTCGTAGTAAAAGCATTGCTTAAGCGATGATTTATCGATGAGACCCGCACCAGTTACTTAAAAAAAAGTTTGTAATTATTTAATTTAATTTTTTTTTTATTGTGTAGTATTGTATTCGGTGTGGTATTGGTGTGAGTGAAAATGGGAACATTTACCCCATGTTTGCAGATATAAGGGTGTTTCAGGGTTCAAGTGGCCAAACTGAAAATATGAACTAAGGACCTCAAAAAAAAAAAAAATCCTTTGAAGGTATGTCCGCAAACGCATTGTTTAGGAGATATTCATACCTAAAGATTTTCACTGTTATGAATTATGCACGTTATATGAAATAAATAAAACCTATTTATTTGTTCTAACTACTTTAATAATTAAATCTAAACACTAAGATTCATATTAAATGTTGTTCAAAGTGAAGGTATGTCCACAAATGCTTTGTTTAGGAGATGGATTAGATAGAATACTAATATGGCCTTTTATCTGTGTAAAAACTATTGACAACATAAGGATTAATACTATTTAGAATTAGCATTAGTAACTGTCAATAAAATTTGTCAGATTGTGAGAGGCTTTCGCAGAGTATTCAACATTATGCCTTCAATTTATACTAATTGTTAATATGTCGATATGGTGTTTGTATATGTTTTTTGCAATGGTTATGCTAATGCAGCCCGTCGTGAATATGCCAGGCGATTTCCGAATAGAAGATTACCAAACAAGTCTATCTTTAGCTCCACGATTCAACGTCTTAGAGAAACTGGTACAGTTGCAAAAACACCACGTGCTGATGGTATTGTTGGCCCTTTACGAATTGAATAATGGAGTACCCCTGAAACACCCTGTATATGGTATACAAAATATTAAATACCTACAGCCTAGATAACTATTGAACCTTGACGATTAGATAACCTAAAGCTAGTATTGGATAGTCACTGTTACTTCAAACAGTGACAGATATATGGCGTGAACGATACCTAAATATCTATTACTAAATGAGCAGTTGAGGTATTTAATTTCCCTTTATTTTGTAACTACCGTATTGATGAAACTACTTTCACTCCATATTGGAAATAAGGAATAAAATTAAAATTAATGGATATACAATAATAAAAATTTCAAACAAATAATACTTTGAAGCTGTAACCCACTTAGAATCAATTTGGATGGAATAACCTGGGGGAATAACCTGGTACGAGATAGCAAACCTAGAATAAAAAAATACTAGGTAGTAGTTATTTTTGTCATTCCTCCAAACTCAATACCTCAAATTACCTTCACATTATAAGGCTACAAAGTAAATCAAATTTTTGGAAATCTCTAAAATAGTTTTGGCCGAAACTAAAAAATTTTTTCTAGTTACATTTTGCAGCAATTCTAACGAAGCCATGCCTTCCAAAAAAAAAAAAATTGATTACTATCTTACATGAATTGCATCTTTGATTCCAAAAAGTAATGAAAAAAGTTTTGGATGAAAAGAAATTCGGATGTATATAGAAAAAAACATGATTTTATGAAAGAACCCTTTAAAAATATTATATCTCTATAACAGTTACAGACAAAACGCTAAGATTAGTGTCACTTGACTTTTTTCGCGTTTATACCTCACTTAATTATTTTTTTTATTTTCTCCTGAAATATCATGAATAGTTATAATAAATGTCTTAGTGCACATTACACGGATATTAACATAAACTGATTATTTTTATTTTAAAAATATAGTAATATTTATAGTTAATAGTAATTAGATGAGGAACTAAGTTATAAAATCACTGCATTCTTCTTGCAGAGTGTCGAATAGTAGAAGGACTTTGTTAATAATATGAGCTATTTAATTCATACTTTTTGTTCCAGGGAGACTCTGGTGGGCCTCTTCAGGTACGGGGCAAAGACGGCAAGTATTTCCTGGCTGGGATCATATCCTGGGGCATAGGGTGCGCCGAAGCCAACCTACCAGGAGTGTGCACGAGGATATCGAAGTTCGTTCCTTGGATCATACAGACAGTCACGTGAAGCATTAGATGCAAGGACTGTACTTCTATTTTGAAGAATAGTGAATTAAGTCAATCAATGGAGAAAAAGCCGCAGAATTTAAGATGGGGATAATGAAAAATAAAATCAAATATTATTGTCTGATAGTAATGATGAAAATGAAGTTCAAATACGGCACTTGACACGGTTTTTGTGAGGTAATGTGTCAGTATGCAGAGAGAACTTGATTAAACAGAGATCAAGTGTTTCACTAAGCAATATATTTTGTAACTGAAATATATAGTTATCAGTATTTTAAGGCTATACATATCATGCATGTAAATATGTATTATGACCTTTATCGATTATTATAATATCTAGGCAAGCCTATATCAGTGCATTGATATAATAGCTTGGTTCTTGTACAGTGTAGATTTTGGGAAAAAAATGTATATTAAAATGAAAATTATTTTAGTTTTAATTCACAGACTTATTAGGAATAAGGTATTATGCTATTTGTAAATGATTTGTACATTTATAGATTCATATTTTATTTTATTGTGTTGCATTTAATTATATATTAGTGTTATAAAGCGTCATATTATTGATGATTGTGTAACCACAAATGAGTTTTCATATAAGGATATCACTATGCAAGAAAGCAATGAGAGCACAATAAAGCAATGTACATAATTTATTTGCGTGTTTGACCTTATCTGTCTCCTGATTTGGATTGACTTAAAACATTCTAATTCCCGATATAATTAATATATGGATAGCACTAACTCTATTAATAACTTCAAAAGCAACTTTAATTTATTTTTTAATAATCAATAATTATATTGAATATAATTGAATCCTTGGGTAATCCTTGGGTTTAATGAAAATTGAACTGACATATATGGTAAATTTAATTTGTACTGCTACAACCCATAAAGGGTTAGGGGTGCAGTAGTTTGTAAGGATGAACTGTTACTAAACCAGCAGTTGTGATTTAGCCAGATAATACCCAACTAAGGGTATTATCATACAAACCCTTCATGAGACTGGGTGGATCCCGGAGGTCTCCCAAACCCACACGGCTACAGTGAAACACAAAGTAGTCATCTGACACAGCCGGATTCAAACCGAGTCCTCGAAGTTTGTAGCACAATGCCTTACCACTGAGCCAACCGTCTTATCTACATACGACGGATCTCTGAGTGGTATATATATTAACCCGTTATTGGTCGCTGCATGAGAATTTCTCTCATATTAATTGTTTTTCGGGTCTGGAAGCTGCTAGAGGGAGACTGTTTCCCATCTTCTTGGAATCTGTAGTTCACAGTCTCTTCCTTCTATGTCTCACGCCCTCCCCCACTCTAGTAGCTCTAGGTAAGCGTTCAGCCCTCTTTCTCTTACAGTACACCCTTTTCGTGAGACTGATTGAAGTAGCTCACTCGCGACTGAGGCCGTTATAAAAATATTCAAGTAGTGAGGATTTTATTCCAATTGTATTTATTCCATAAAAATGTTTTTTCCTCGAGGGAAAAAATTAGCAGAACTGGGGAAACGTAGGCTTGAAGAGGAAAGAACTTCATTAAGTATGTATTATTTACTATAAATTGTATTTTGATACACTGTGTGTTAGGGTGATCCTTATAACAAAAATTTGTCTTTTCATATGTTCACTTCATCGCTGCGCCGTATACTACTATCATTGTAAATTTCTGGGTTATACTCAGGCATTCTAAACATAAAAGAATTGCCACCTGTGTAAATTATTTTACATATAATTGAGAACATAGTACCTTGGGCTTCATGAAAATTGAAAATTCTTGAAAAAAGTATCGACTTATCTTATTCCATAAATATATATTTGTTCCGTATTTCAAACATAAAATTCAAAACAAAGAACTTAAAATGAATTGGCCCAATTTCAAGTAAGTACTAATACAAATATAAGTAAGAATTGATTTTAAAATGAGTTTAAAAATTACATTTAATTTAATATGTTGTTTTCTGTTTTAATTTCAACTTGAATACTACTAAGTTCCAACACGGAAAGATTTGTTTCTGGACGACGGAACTGAGGAGTTGGAAAAACATATAAGTCATTTAATCTTCAACCCCTATATTGAAACTTCTAGCAACCGTATAGTAAATGGGTTGACTAAAAATCAATTTCATCATTCCACAAAAAGAAAAAAGAAATATTAAAAAAATGTCTGCGGAAGTAATGCAGGCAGTAAATAAACAAAGAGGGGAGAAAGGTCGGCTAGGGGCCGCCATACATCCTCATTTGTTCGGCCCAATACTCCCGCTACCAAATCAATGTTTATAATCCACTTATTTCACTTCCACGTCTCCTGCTTTTGTATTTCATGCATTTAAACGGTTTATTTCGTCTCGGCTGGCCCAATTGTCCTTTTTTATTTGGCAAATACTTGTAGAGTGAATTTTCTACCCTTGTTTAATAGTTTATAAATTTTGATAGCAGCTTAAAAATATTTTTCTTTCAATATAAAAGTATATAGTCGTTTAAGTGTCGTTATTATTCAACTTCCTGTGCCAAATAATAACTATTTTCATTTCAATTAATATA
>NW_027114120.1:82816-102906 GCF_000696795.3 Halyomorpha halys
TATATATACACATTAACCCGTCATCGGTCGCTAGGTCGATTTTAAGACGGATGGCCGCGCGTGAGACATTATCTCACATTTCTTATTAAGAGATCTTGAACGCATTTGTTTAAAATATTAAGTTTTGATTTAGATTAGGTTTATTAAAGCGTAAAAAAAAATATTTAAAAGTGCAAACTGGTTTTAAAAAATTCGAACAAACATACTTATAAAATACTAATAAACATAATATGATATTTTGAGACAAACAAAGTTATAAAAAAGAATCATATTATAAGAACATAACACTAATCTTTGAAAAAAAAAAAATGCTTATTCTGAAGAAATCTCTTATGCACAACTGATGCAAGTGATCAGTCCGTTTGACCAAGTATCGGTCTTTTACACCGGTGGCAATTCTTTTTTGTTTAGAATTCCTGAATATAACCCACAAATTGACAATAATAGTATTGAAATGGTGCTGCGATAAAGTGAAAAAGATATTTGTATATTATTTAGTAACATCATCTAATTTAATAGTTCTTGTATTTAATTTATATAAATTCTTATTTATACTGTTAAATATATTTATAATGATACATGTATATTTCAAATTAGAAAAAAAACAACACTTTGAATATCTTTCTTATTAATACAGTTACTGAAATCGATCGCAGCAAGATACACTTTGCTATTTAAAATGACAAGAAAAATGGTCAGAGACTATGCCATATTATTTACCAATACTATCTACAGGCTTTTGTACAAAAATTATCGTTTATAGTGTCCTCTGACAACCAGAATCTAGAATGATTCTTTTCGCTGACCTATACAATATTTAAGTGTTATATAAGGTTATCTGTGTGGAAGGCTTCGAGTAATTTGGAATAGATAGAGTCAAGGCATGTGTGACAACTCTTTATGTTGTATATTATAGGGTCTAGGATGCGAAAAATACTATCTTTGGTGGTCGTAAACCGGGGCCTAGAACTAATGCAGTCCTAAAAGCATTTTTATGAAAAAAGTTGAAATCTTAGAAACTGTCCCAGAGGGTCTATTTACTATGCAAAGTTGTGTTTTCACTATGATTTTAATATTAACAAGCTATTTAAAATTTAAACAGTTCATTCATACGTTTATCAATATTATTAAAGAAATGTATTTATATAACCACAGGCTGCTATACGGTAAACTCTGTTATGTAGGCTTATTTAAAATGTATGCTCCAGGCTTAAACAGTTTATTTGACAATCTATCCAATCTGACATAATAACACAGAAAAAGAAATAGTGAGCGGCTAATTACTAAAACTAATTTGGACCTATAGAGCAAAACATTGGAAGATTGTACAATCTATTCGGATTCATATGATCCAAACTATACAATAAAATATACTATATCCTACAGGCATCTTGTTCATTTCAAAACCGCTGGTGGGGTTCGGATCGAACAAGTATGCTGACCCTATACAGAATACCGAGAAATACAGAGAGAAAATTTGGATTACTGTTGTAATGCCTGCAACTCATCATCGGTTAACCATCCTGAAAATGCTAGACTCTGTACAAAATGCGGGGATCAGAATAGCTACGGGTGCTTTCCGCTCCAGCCCTATCAATAATCTATATGTCGATGCTGGCGATCCTTCGCTTGGTCTACGTACACATTAACTTGATCTACTTTACTTTGTTAAAATTATCTCAGCTGTAAACCATCCTATGAATGAGTTATTTCTAAATAGACAGTATCTAAACTAGCAACAAATCGACATAACAACAAAAACACCGTTAGCAGTATGGGTTTTTACTTTGCTGCTCAGTTTAAACATAGAAATACCTATTTTACAAGAGACTGTAATTCCATCATCTTATCCTTGGGGACTTCTCTCCCCTAAACGTTTTCTTTCCCTTTCAAGGCTATCTAAAAAGAACACTCCGCCATATTGGTATATCGCTATGAGTTTCTTAGACTGCAAGACAAATTAGGTGACGCCGCCTTCATCTATACTCCAAGAATTACTTAGGTGTTGGGGCCTCGATTGTGTGCAATGATCACCAGAACCTTCTCATTATCTTTGTCGCCATAATGTAGTAGCTATACAGCTGAAATGGTTACATTCAACAAAAGCTTAAATGTTTTTCATTCCAAAGAAAAAACTGGTCTCTATAGAGACTCACTGTCAGTCCTACTTACCTTAAAAAATATTTTGTCAATGAACCCACTAAACCAAAACATAAACGGTATATCAGTGTTTTTCGCCTGAGTCCCTGTACACTGCGGAATAGCGGTTAACGGACTGACCGATAGGGCAGCAAAGGTTGCGGTTTCTGAAGGAATTCCATATTGCGAAGTGCCTGTCGATGATTTCATGGCCCTCAATAAACAGAGGATTAAATTGGAATGGATACAAATATGCGAAAATGTTTCAGATAACAAATTAAGAGAAATCAGAACTGATGTCTCCCCTTGAATATCATCAAGTAGAATGTACGCAGAGAGGAGGTGATTTTGACGCACATAACCCACGGTTATCTTATGGCCTGCGATTATCCACCTGTTTGCCAAACTTCCGGAACAGGACTTAGTGTTCACACATGTTCACTGAATGCCAAGCATTTTACTTGCTCAAATCTGTATATGATATACCAGCGGATCACCATTCCATCGTGCAGGACAACAAACAAATCGTGGATAAACTTTTTGAGTTTTATTTTACCACAGGTTCCCATGTTCCAATAGATTCACACATCAATAGCTATGAATCCGGGCCCTTGCCCCCGTTCAGTGTCTGGTCAAGGATACAGCCTAAAAGTCCTAAATTACAAGTCTATACTTTGCTATTTCGAAAATTAAGTCAGTAAAGACCCATAAGTGGTTGGTGCCTTAAAAATATTAAATAAAAAAAGGTTATAAAACGATTTACACTTACCGTAATCGTTTTACAATTTAAACCGCATTACCGTAAACGTTTACCTTATCATTTAGTATAACTCATTAAATAAAACTTATAATTTTCCTATTATTTCAATTTATTTAATTTTATAGTTCTAGAGGGTGCTTTAATAAACTATGTTTATTTCTATTTGAAAAGCTGTAGAATTAATAGGCGTCAAGCAATTTGCCAAATGCGCTGGATAGCTCCAGTTTTTACCTTATACTAGCTTTACATACTATTCTTTTTTTAATAAGGTATTGTATAGTGCTTTGTTTTTCTGGACAAATCTTGTTAGAATGAACGAAAAGCATTATTTGTATCCAGTAGTTTCTAATTTGATGGAAAATGTTTAGGAGGTAATTTCCATCATTAGTAAATATGGATCCATATGAAGTTGTTTGATTAAAAAATTGTTTAGTATGCGGCATGATTCGGAAACATTCCACATTGCAATTGGTACACATTCAAAATGATATAATATTTTTCTGTGGTGACAGGTTTTTAGCTAAAACCTCGTCGTTTTAATGAAAATATTAGTTTGGTTAAATATATTACAATTATTTTTTCTTTAGGGGGAGGGGACAATTTATACCCTTTTGAATCTCAAATCTAATATTGATAGGATTTCAATGGTTTATAGAGGATATTTAGAATCAGAATTAGAATGTGAAAACAAAAACTTAATTTCTACCCCTTTGTATCTCCACACATCATACATTGTATTCAACACAGTAATGTAACAATGCATTATTTGTATAGGTTATTCACATAGTTTTAACTTCCACAAGATAAACAGCTTTTTAATGAGTATTTGTAGAACATAGTCAATTAAGCTACGTGTCATTTGAGGTCAGCCAGATAACATATTATATAATTTGGTTAAGTAACATGAAAGATAACAAAAAGATGAAAATGCCGATTTCGATAAAATTATCATACCTTCTAGAGTACTTGGTGAATGATCCACTCGTGATTACACACGTAAACATCAAAATATTTGATTTATTTCGTAGCTGAAAATAATATGATACACAAATACAAATACACAAAATAAAGATTATAAAAAATATTAATTGTTATTACTTGACCTGAAAGCTTTTTCTGAGAGGATTAACATTAATGATAGATGACTATAGGAGGAAAAAAACGATATCTTTTCAATTTTTTTATGACAGGGAAGATGGCGAAGAAGGGAAAAATGAATTTAAATGGCTCAAAAAAGTCTGGTTTCTTTTAAATTAGTGGACCTAGTTAAATTTTCGTTCTTCTAATCATTTAGGAAAATTTGAAATAACCATAGTTATATGGTCCATTGAAAATACAATGTATATTTGTAATGTAATGTATATACTGTGATGAAAATTACTTCAGTCTTAACAAATACACGCGATCGGATTAGTTTGAAAGAGGAAATACAAAATTAATCTGGATGTGTATATGAAAGGTGAGCCCCCTCTTTCTCGATCACAGTCCACCATTGCTGCAATTTGCAACAACTGGTTAATAACTTTGTTTGTACTTGATACAATTTTCTGAATTATAAAATGTTGACTAGATTTTTTTTTTACTGTTTAGACCAATGATATCGCCAATATTCGTTTCCATTATAAAAAAAAAATATTAGTGCTTGTCCTTTGTAGTTTATATTCTCGTTTTTATTGACTAATGCTATTATGCTCTATAATAAAACATGGTCCAGTATTTCAATCTAGAGATGAGCACTTAAATTCGTTTAACTGAACTGATTCACACATTTTTTTCTATTCTTTCAAATCATTCTTCAATTGATTTTTTTTCCTAATTACGTTATTGAATAAAAAAATGTTATAAATTAAAAAAAACAACAAAAGTTCTTTTATAACATTCTGTTCTTCAACAACAACCTTATTATTTTATGATTTGAACTTATTTAAAAAACTGATGTTAAGATTATATTGTACTAAATAAATTGAAAACAATACAGATATTTCAATACTCATCATGATTCTCCATCAATAGTCCGAAAGTAAAATAAAAAATTATTTATTTTCTCTATTAAAAAAGTCTTCAATTGTATTCATAGTATACTTACTATTTTCCTTTAAGGTCAGAAACACGTAATTATTAGATATTCTGTACTTTGTAAAAAAGTAAACAAACTTAATTTATTTTTATTAATTGACTTAAAAACAAAATGAAAAAAAAGGTAGTGCTAAAAAGTAATCCTCAATAAAAACCTTTTTTTTGAGTCCTTTGTGACAGCATCAAGAGGTTTAAGAAATTTAATGTGGTAGAAGTTTCCCGTCGGCTTTTTGATCCTTTAGAAGTCTGACTTATGTTTTAGCCCAATCATTATTACTTCGGCTTCGTTGATTAGTAAGTAAGTATAGCGTACGCTTTTCCCTTAAGGCCTTTCTTTGTCAAATCTCTTTAGCCTGACAATGTTTATTTAATTTTTATTAGTGTTTAATTATTTAAACTTTTCATTAGTTAGTTAATTCTTAGCATCATTACAAAAATATATCAAAAATGTATCTTTTGCTCAAAGACATTATAAACTTTACCCATGCCAATTATACGTTTGTTACACAACATTGGCTGATATTGTTTTTGTTGTGTATGATACATTACTACATTTTAGATCAACTGCAACAGTTACATTCATCAAATGTCACTATAAAATATGTAATAGATATGAGTTATAAACTCTTATGTATGTATTGAGAATGTCTCCTAAACTTGGATGGACATATCTAAAGGGAAAAGGTTCAAAGTAGAGCTGCATGTTTGGTAAGTTGATTTTATTACTGTTGGAGCTATGGTACAAGCGTGCCCACTAATAATTTTATTTATTTGTGATAAAATATTAGAATGTGCTGATTCCGGTAATATGATCATTAAAAAGTGGATTTTCGATATTTAATTATTCTTGAAATAATAGAAAGACAACCAATTCATATTTGATATTAACAGTTCTGTACATTATACAGTGCTTAAAAGAACTTTGAGCAGTTCGCTAATGAATGTGAAACCATTCATCCCAAGATAAACGAAGATATGAACAGATAATCGTGGTGTGTTACAAATAAATGAATCTGAGGAACATTAGATTTGTATTATGTTGTTCTAGGAAAAACAAATAACTAGAAATAAAGAACATCTATACAAATAACAATGAATTTTGTAGTTGAAATATTTAATGCAGTTGTATTAGATCACAGAAGTTTTGAACCACTGTTTTTCCAATGGAGCAACATTTTTTTTCTGAGAAAATCGTAGATTACAAATTTAAAATCAATAATCATCAGTCCCCCAAAAAATTAATTTTAAATATAATTTTTTAATTGAATTATTTTTTTTTAACATCTCAAAAACCTCCGAGTTAAAAGTGTCATAGGCATGGACTATTATAATTACTGAATATTCATTCGAAACTAAAATATATATTAGATAATTTTGTTTGGCATCATAGTTTTATTAATTTTGTTTGGCATCATAACTTTAATTATTTTGTTAAGTAAAACATTTTATTATAAATTAAAAAAAATATTCCTATATATAGATTGAACATTTGAATAAATCGAATTTTGGCAACGTTCCTCTTAGAAAAAATCTCATATTTTGGGTTGGTTGATACAGATTGCAGTTTTGATTAATTAAAACATCCCATTAATAATTTTAATTTACCTTTTTTGGGATGGTTGATACTTAATGGTTGGTACTTTAAGTCAGCTGTCACTTACAATCAGTTCCAACAGCAGATATGTAGAATATATAATTTCTTTGTTCAAAGTGAAATAATAAAAATTCTATGTGTGTACTATAAAATCAATGGCTCAATCATTACTAAGAATTTCAATGTGTGCATACCTACGGCCATACACAGAAAGTTTTATTTTCAGATATGTACGAGCAAGGTACAAGGCATTAAAAATAATGAAAAAAATAATTTCAGTTTTTTTTTTTTTTTTTATGTAGATATTACAGAAAAATACTGAAAATCAGGATTGTTTGCCCCTAACAGAGTGCTACGACTTTCTTCCCTCCATACAGCAATACGCCACAGTGTCTGCCTTCCTTCTTATCTTTTTGAACAATTTAAACTCAATATCCAAATCATTGTTAATTTTATTTTGTATATCTATTGTCTATTTTCGTTTGGGTGAAAAATATAGAGTAAAAGATAAATTTTAGTCGGTTTTACAACAAATTTTTTTTAAATAATTCAATCATGTATGGTATTTTTATGAGATTTCCTATAAAATTTTTCCTCTTATAGGTTTTCCTATAAATTTTAATTCAATATTTTATTCTTGATCTATTACCTAATATTTTGAATGAGTACTTTATTATTTAAAAATGTAGTAAATATCATAATAATCTTTTAATTTAGCTAGTCAGAAAATATGTTGTGTGTCTAATCCTTATAAAAGCTTTTAGTTTTCTGATTTTATTAATTACATGAAAAATTATAAATTCCAAAAAGAATCATAATATATGCTCTTCCTAGCAAAATAAAATCACTTAACACTAATTTTCTTAAAGCTCATACACGATAATAGCAAAAATAGGAGGTGGTGTCTGAGACCACTAATCCTATGTCAGATACCTGGAGCATGTGACCCAGGAGAGTTGTTTAATGACGAGATTCGCTCTAATTATTTAAATAATAAATTTTTTTTTTATTTATCCTCAAGTTATAGTTTGTCATTTTTTCTTTCAAAACCAAAAAATACACACTGACATAATTAGTTACGAGAGTTCAGTTTAGTATATTTTAACAATTTTTCATTGATTTTTTTTTAATTTGTCCTTTTTGTTTGGGAAAAGAGTATTTGAAATATTGAAAAATAAAAAATATATTTACTATCAGCTTGAAAGAGAGCTCTTTAATCACAAAATTTTGTATGTGAAGAAATGCCTAACACTATTGGATACAATATCCGACGGACAGCCGAAGCGATTCGTCTCTTCCACTGAGGGCACATGAGAAGAATAGGATTCGATACTATTCCCAGATTGAAAATTCCTTCAGCTAAGTGCTCTGGTACAACAGAGCTTAACATTTTTGACTGGTCATGAGATGCTACTGTAACTGATAAGAACATGAGGTTAGTGATAATTAATACTTTAATTAACAGAATATTTATTGCTCAATACGATCTCATTTGTAATTATTATGTAATTATTTATTGCAATAATTTGCCATTATCATAATTGAAAATAAATCGGTTTAAATAAAGCATTAGTTCTGATTTAATGCATACAAATATTCTTATGTCCTGAATGACATAATATTATTCTCTATCATAAGGACCCAATACCATGTAAATCTCCTAATTAAGATGGTGAGTAAGCTGCAATTCTAAATATTGTTTTAGATATAAATATGATTGATTAGCGAGGTGTTTTCAAAATTAATTTTAATCTTATCTTCTTTGTCCTCTTTGAGTCAATATATTTTTTTAATTTGATTTCCAATAAGCCTAATTTAAAATTTAATTTATTTTTAACGTAAAGATTTTATTTATGCAATTAGAATATTTCGATAAATTAATCGGTAAAATGAAAGGTGCAAGATAAAGCTGCATAAGAAACTAAATGGAACATTGATTATATGGTTCCACCCTAAAAATGATCCTTCATAAATGTTACAATATAAAAATGGGTTTGTTTTATTTTTTTTAAATAATAATAGCAATAAAGTGCTACCATTTATCGTGTCATAATATTATTAGGGAATATGTGTTCCAAATACAGAATTTAAAAATCGAAAGTAGATAATTCTTTATGATTATTTGAATATCCCACAAAGTTTCAATGATATTTCAAGGCTTCTTGTCAATGAAAACACCTGTATGAACATTAGCTTTCCTTGAAAACTATTCAAAATGTCACCATGAATTGCTACAAAATGAAATACTTTTCCTCTTCATTTAGTCTTTCTATAAACATTACGAAATAATCCTCTAGGTCAGAAAAAAGGGTATAGGTATCCAACAAAGCAAGCAAATCGCTTTGCTGATTTTTAAGCTTTTTCACCAAGCCAAAACGGCAGATTTCTTGCTCACTCTAACCCAATAATTTCTTAAATTACTTTTTTTATAATCTTCTATTGTTCTAAATTCTTTTATGTATAGTAAATACACTGATTTTGAGTCATGAGCTTTAGTCAGGAATAAACGTAAATGTTGTAATGTTATAATGTATAAGGTGTTTGACCACAACCCCAAACATTTCAAATATATGTAACTTATGCCTTGCCTTGGACCGATTTTTCATAAAAGTGCAAGTTCTGTTAGGTCCAAAAAAAAACCGGAATCTAAGAAATTTGTGTCAGAAGTTTTATCCGTTCATTGTAGTTTAAAGTTAAATCCAATAAAGTAAAAGATGCTCAAAACTCATAGGAAATCACTGGTTCAAAACTCAAAACTACAATGGGGTTTAATTTGACTAAGAGAAACTATGCCAAGTAGTATGAGTACATAATACATATCAATAAGAATACGGAGAAGAGAAAATATGTAAATGTCCAATCAATAATAGTCATGAGTAACTTAAGAAAAGCTATTATTATTAATAATATTCAACAATTATTATTGTAATCTTCAACGGTATTGTTATAAACTAGATCGTTATTTCTTGAGGCTGTTTTGCACAGCACATATTGTCTCAGTTTTGACCTAACTGACCGATTTGGGATTGCATGAAACAGTGTTATTGTTGTTCCAATTACCAATTCAAATATATCTAATTCATCACTACCGAAAAAACGACCTAGTAAAAATTAATATGAAGCTGTCATCCCACCAGCCGGCATTAGCCTAACTATTTTATATGTTGAGTCCATTCCCACAAAGTCATTTCTCCCCATGATCACACTTCTTCCGCTACTTGCATAGATCTCATTGGTGACCCCATTATATCTGCTAAAGTATTATACATAAGTCTCTCATCCTTAAAATCTCCTCCTGTATCATAAAGATATTAAATTAAATAGGTGATCTCTGAACCCACCTCATTACAACACAACTTTGATTGGGCCAAATATTCCCTTCTAGTCTAACATATCCTTCTTTGACTTTTTCAATGTATTTATATGCAGCTTTATGTAACAGAAGGAAGCTATTCCTTCATTAGGAATTAGTCACAAGTTATGAAGTAGCTTAGTTTCCGGCTAAGTTCTTAGATTGTAAGAAGTTTGTTTCAATGTTGATGTATCACTTTATGTTATTGTAGAGTAAAGCTTAAATGCTTTACTGTTTTCTGACTCTGTTATACTAAGTATTTTTATATTAAATAAATCAAATGGTACCCTTGTTTAGTCTCAACACTCTTTATTATATTAATAGTCCAACGTTTCGGCCAATTCGGCCATCCTCAAGGACAATCTTCAAATATAAATTCTCACCTCACCTCACGCAAGCTATTCTGCCCAGGTCATTAATTTAATTCAAAATAATTTGTTTATATGATAGTGATAATGTAGATTAATCAAAAATTAAAAGTTTTGAAAAAAAAAGGGTGATTTTGACTTATAAATGACCTGGGCAGAATAGCCTGCAAAAACATTTTTTAATTTTGATGTGGGGTGAGAATTTATATTCGAATATTGTCATTGAGGATGGCCGAAACTTTGGACTATTGATATAATAAAAAGTGTTGAGACTAAACAAGGATACAATTTCATTTATTTAGTAAATAAATACCAGTCTCAAGAAATTGAAAAAAAACATATTTAAAGATACTTTTATAGTAAAGTAAAGAAAAAAAACTGTGCATGAAAATATTATTGAATGCTTGTAATCAAATAGTGTTTATTAAGTGTATAATATTTTATAAGACCAACCTCAGTGACTCACTTTCATAGTTTTGTAATTTGGCCATAAATATTATTTTTTTTCTTTTCATGTACATAGAATGATTTTTATTTTTATATACATTTAGGGAGAGATTTTATTGATTTTTATGTTATTGTTTTGTTTAATTTCATTTACTTATTTATTTATTTTTGTTTACTTATTTATTTTATTCTAGTACGAATGTGATCAGTCAACATTATTACCCATTGCCCAAAAATGGCAGATAAAACAATTAGGAGATAAAACAATGTATTAGGTTGATCTGGTCGTGTTAATAACTAAGCTACTAATATGTCATTGAATTATATAAAAATGATAGTTATAGACATTTGTGAACATCTTTTGTTTTAGCAGTTTAATCTTTGACAGAAAAGTTACATAGAAAACTAAGAACCTCTAAAAAGTTACATTGGTTTTTGTTACACTAAACCTCTGATAAATTATTGCTTGTGATAAAACCAAGTGATAGATTCATTATTGAAGGAATGTGAAATACACAGATTTATAAAATGTCTAAATTATGAGATCCAAAGATTAATGTCTGGAGCTATTTGGAAAACCGGAACCAACATATAAGCTACCAGAAGTCAAAACATTGAGAATACTATTTATATATTTACTTTCCAAAGGATCGACTGGGCTAAATTTAACTTTCTGCAGTATTTAAACGGTGAAATATGTTCGTAGAAAGCCTAAGCAAATATTTGGGAAATTAAACCAACTTTACAAGCGAAGTAACAACCTATATTTCATGCTAGATTCATAGCTTTGTTTTTGACAAGTAGAGAGCTGAAAGAAGCAGAGAGTTAATAGATTAAATAATAATAATCAATGAATTAATATTAAATTGTATCAATACACACATCTAAAGATTCCTTAATAAATCATTCAATATCCCATCAACTTTACAAGCTAAGCAACAACAAATATTTCATGGTGAATTCATAGCTTTGTTTTTAACAAGTAGAGAACTGAAAGAAGCAGAGAGTTAAAAGATTAAATAATAATAAATAAATGAATGTTAAATTGTATCAATACACACATCTAAAGATTCCTTAATAAATCATTCAATATTCCATTTGATGAATCGTCAAAAAGAAATGAACCATGAATTTGATGGAGACTTTAAATAAACCTATCAAGATATATATTAATAATTATTGGATATTTGGGCGTAGAATATGCACCTACTGAAATGAATTATCGGACTTTCATACCAAGAGGGTTGCGCCATCTTCTTCGACAGAAGTCGGAAAACTTGGTGATAATTATATAAATAATATAAAGAAAATGATATATACTATTGTTTATTATTTATAGTCTGAGCTTCACCCTCAATTAACTGAGCATATTATTTGGCGATAAAAGTCAATTGTTTTCTTTTTTTTTTTTTAAAGACAAAGTAGACTTTTATTGGCCGAAGCTTTCCTTTTTTGTGTTCTTTAATCAAATATTTTATTTAAATATTTTTAAGATACTGAAACTATCAATGTTTTGCGTGACTAACGCAACTGTCTCATTCTGGTAAAATGTTGTTTTCTTGTCATTCACTCAGCTTTCTAATGCTGTGGAGTGATGTACCAATAGATAGTTACAAAGTCCATGGACAATAAAGGAAAAATTAATCAAATATTGTAGCAATTTGTCACTACATCGTACCAAGTGATAATTCATGAAAATTATCAGTAATAACTCTCCTTGATTTTGTTTTAAAATATAAATTAAATAATGGATTTAACGTAGTGAAATTATTTTGCACTAATCCTAATTTTTAATATTTCCTTCTATTGTAAAATAATTTAATGATTATATATTTTTTAAACATGTATATATATATACATTTGGCATATTAAAAAAATATATATATTTAATTATAAAACCAACTCATACAAAAGTACAAAATTATATTATTTTTATAATATTTTAAGTGTTGCTAAACTTTCCTTAGGTTTACACTCTTGAAGAGCATTGAATGTATTTATTTATTTATTTATTTCCTTAGGTTTACACTCTTGAAGAGCATTGAATGTAAACTTATGTTGCACAGAGTATACAATAGCGGTCGAGCTTGATCCTGATCAAATCACCTCCTTGCACAACCGTTGGTTTAGTAACAGTATTTCCTTACAAAGTACTGCACCCCAAAACCTTCATGGGTTGTAGCGGTACAGATTTTAATTTTTTAATTTAAGCTGTGAAACAGTCTTTATACTATTTTAGCTAGATAGAAATGAGTGCTTCATTCTAAATACGTCTTGAAGAATAAAATAAATAGGTATCCAAAAACACGATGGTTGAGATAAAATCTCTCGAAAATGATGAATTATGTTTTTTCTATTTTTTTATATTATTAAAATCATTGTGTTATTATTCAACTGCTTACAAGGTTGTACCGGACGCTTTCCTTGCTCTGGTGGGTCCTACGAGAAGATTTGGCTTGGAAGTCAATGCGGAAAAAACAAAATACATGGTTACGGGGGAGGTGCCTAGGCCAGGAGGAAGGGTGACTTTCGGGGATTACCAATTTGAGAAGACTAATGTTTTTGTACATCTTGGCTCATTGGTAACTCAAGAAAAGGAACCTGAACAAGAGATACGGTGTAGTATCATATCTGCAAATCGGTGTTATTTTTCTATGACAAGGCAGTTCCGGAGTGCAGCTCTTTCCAGAAAATCGAAGCAGAAATGATAAAAGTAAAAAAAAATAGATAAATAAAATAAAAATCATAGAGGAGTTTTAATTTATAAAGAAGGCGATGTGCCTCCCGGTCTTGTGAACAGGAACTCCTGGTCTTTGAAAAAAGAATCCTCAGACGTCTATATGGTGGTGTTCTCATCGGAGGAGAGTGGAAACATTTTATATTATTTGTTAGGTTAGTATGAAATTTCGAAATAAATAAATATATATATATATATATTTAATTGTCAGATGTCCTGTTCTGTACCAAGGAACTAAATCCAGCCTCCTTGAAATGGGAATGTTTACACTCTTCTCCCTTCCACCTCACCCTCTCTCATCCTGACCTACTCTTCTTTTTAACTTTTTATTGCCACAGAATTATTTACGGAATCAGCCATAAGATGAGATTTTTATACTCTCTCAGTCTTTACTGTCGCAACTTGTAAATTTAAGTTCACCGAAACTTCCAGGATTACAGCTCTAACTCATTTCTTTTTAACTTCGTATTTGCATAAGATTTTTTTTTCATTCTTTCAGACCCCGACCGATATTTTGACAGAAAAAAGCTCTAAATATGAAACAAATCACCCTAAAACTTGGCAATACAAGATAAAAACTATGGAACTGCAAGCAGATAAAAATATCCTTATAGTATTCCTTTGAGGAGAATATTTACCATGAAAACTATTTACCTTAACCAATGCACATAGAGATAAATATACGTAAACTAAATTTTACTACGGCTATTCATCGACATATCTCACTCAAACATGCCCGTAGTTCGTAATAATCCGAAAATGTTTCACTCAATTATCTCTAAGCGTAATTATAATCAATTAAATAAAGTACACGTAACTCAGCTAGGCAAAGATGGAGAAATTTGGATCAGAGTCAAGCCGAAATTCTTTTTTTACGCACCGAATAAACCACTCTTCAGAAACAGACTTCGGAAAGAAAATGTAATTATAGAGATGAGCACAATTACTAAAAATCTAAAATCTATAAAATATGTGTATTCAGACCTGCGTTCGTTAAATATATTAAAGTGTTCAAAACTCCATCATCGGCGGTCTTTCTTGATTGATCCTCATTGTTGTAAACAAAGCTTTTTTTTAGGTCGAAGTCATCTTTGTACACTCAAATTTTAGATATCCATTTGAAATATATATTTCTCATATTGTATATTGAGATATATAGATATAAAAAATTCATGTCGAAAATGCGATTTTGAAATTATTTATAATGAGGTGTATATAGTTTTAGTTTTATTTATATAATTTTTTATTTTTTTTCTCTCTAAATGATGGTTGTCTTTTTGTTTTTATAGCCCTGATGAAGACCTGAAAATCAGGTCGAAACGTCGGCATAAATGAATATTTTGTTGTTCCTTTGCTGACCGCACCCCCCGACCATCTTCTCCAATTTGAAATTATTTAATTTCCTAAATTTTAATTGATTTGTTTTGGAGGGCGTCAATTGCGATAAGCCGCAACCAGTTATTTCACGTTTTATTGACATTTTTCTCGCATACGGAGCGAAAATCAAACAAATAGGAATTAAAGAGCAAAATCGTGTAATTATTCAATTTCCAATAAGAATCCTTTTTTATATATGAGGCATTCACGCAATTATTTACGAAGGGTACTGGCGACTAAATCGTAAAATGACTGCCGACCAAGGATATTCAAATTATCAGGACAGATACTGATGGGAAACAACGAATTTTTCTTCGTTTCTACAAGTTTTTTCTTTCCCACACAGTTTGCGCCTGAATCGTTGAGACCCGTAAAATATCGGTTGCGATTTCAGGTGGTTTACTCTTTCCGGAATGGTAAAAATCTACAAAATATTTCTTATTTCGCAGTTTTCAATAAATTGCGTCATTCGATTAGTCGAATCTTAAACAGGCATGCCTAGAATAAATATATCATGCCAAATATACAAAACTAATAAACGTTTTGTAATCATTTATTGCAATGTGTAATTTTTAAATTTAAAAAAAGAAATTACTAACCAGGAGATGGGGTTCTATTTACAATCAATTTGAGCTTATCATGTTGTCAATAAATTAATTCATTATTGATAATTATTAAATATTGTTTGATTCAGTGTTGACCAAGATTTTATATTGAAGATGATTCATTGTAGTCCAATCTTAAACCTTGGGTTTTTATTTTTTTGATTTCCTGGTCAGAGTTCTCCAATTATTTGTCTGCCCTTCACTAACAAGTGCCCTGGTTCGGTTATATTCTAATCTCATACGTCACGTTATTTATTCTTTGAGAAGTTGTTTATCGAGCAAGAGTGGTCTAAAGTAATGCTTGATTTTAATTTTTATTGAAATGATTATTAATATAAGCAAACGTTAGGCAAAGTTATCCACACACCTATCCTCAGACCATATCAGCTCTTAAGTGCTATAAATTCGTGCTTTGTAACTCTTGTTGTGTAGTCAAATGTTCTAAGTTGAATCCAAACCGGCGGAAAGTTATTTTTAAGATTTTATATGATAAAGGATATTTAGAATTCAAGCGATCATAGTATTATTAAGCAAGTAAGTATGCTAATTAAAGAAGAATATTTTAGTATGATTTTCGGAAATATTTGAAAGGATTGGAAGATTTCCGCTTATACAAATTCCGCTGAGATATTTTTGCATGCCAGTTTGGAGAAGTTGTTTACTTACATGTAATAATCAAATACCATTCCACTTTTTTTTTATTTTAAAACCGGTTAGCGCTTAGTACATCTTTTGCGCGCTGTACTTCTAGCAATTAACTGTTTATTGTATAATTTAATTTATTATATTTCCTAGTTTGGTGCATTACATATGTCCCTAACAGTATCATCATACAGGTATGTGTGCTATACTATTAACAGTGAATCATTTTTTTTTTTTTCCAGTTCCGTTCCTCTTATTTGCAGATTTGTTCCACAGCATCTGTAAAACACATAATTTTCTCAAAACTAAGGAGATGTGAATTATGTTAACACATTAACAATGAACAATAACATCATAACATCATACCGGTT
Organism: Halyomorpha halys; assembly: GCF_000696795.3. Taxonomy (NCBI): domain Eukaryota; kingdom Metazoa; phylum Arthropoda; class Insecta; order Hemiptera; family Pentatomidae; genus Halyomorpha; species Halyomorpha halys. The sequence goes on from NW_027114120.1 coordinate 99,285, forward strand.
ACTTGATGAAACCAGATATCGGTAGTCATAAATATTTTAATATTCTCCTCACCACCACCCTACTCGAAAAAAATTAGAAAAAACCGAAGTCGTATTTCTCGGAAACAACTCTAACACGTTCTTTAATAAGAAATAAAGTCAATAACAGCTAATCAAACAGTAAAGTCAAAACAGTAGTAAACATAAGAGGTTATTTACTGGTCGAGATCAGATAAGCCAAGCTGTAAACAAAACAACAGATAGCTGATTCTCCTTCAAAGTTAGATTACGATCATGATGTTTATTGAGCTAATTTTTTTTTTATTTATACTTAACAATTAACAATTACAAACATGTTCTTAATTGTCTTTTTTGTATTGATAGACATGATAATTTTTTTGTTTGTTTTTTAATATTTATTTATTGCTATTTACAACTGTACATTATAATACATTCAGTAAATTTGATCCAAGTTAAATTGGAGTGTTACAAGCGTATAGAGAAACTACCCATTGGTAGCACTTTAATGACATTTTACATTAGCTGGTCTCGTGGCCATCTTCTTTTCAGGCGCCTCAGAGGATTGTCAGGAATGGAAGAGGATGCAAGCTTAGAAACTAGGGGGTTTGAGTGGTTAGAGAGTTTATAATGGGAGGAGTGATATCTGGTTCGGGCTAGATCGGTTACAAAGGAAACATTAAGGTCTACTCATGATAATAAATCACAGAAAGTCAGAATTAAAATATATATTGTTTGCCTTTTTTATTGATTAATATTATAATTCTACGCAGTGGATATGCAATGTGATGATTGCAGATATTGAAGTCTTTAGGGGTACACACAAGGAAAATATTGTCAAATAAATATAATTCTTCAAAGTAATCTAAATTGTAAGAAAACTTGAGGGATATTATTTATTGATATTAATAAACGACTTTGTTTTCAGATGATATAGGTGATTCTCTTACTATAGAAACTTAAAGCTTAATATTAACTTTAAGGGTAAGACGTGCACTTAACAAATCTCCACTGGCGCTCAATACCAGTGAAGCGTATGGAGAGAAGCACCTTCAGATGGGGGGGAGGACCTTGCAGTTCATCCTTACCATATAAATTTACGTTGCAGGGCTAGAATGTAAATATTGTATATAGGTGTGATTGAGTTCCAGATTATATTTTAATTGTTTACCTTAGTTGTTCTATTATTTAACTAGATTATCCGCCTATATTTAATTGTAATGAGTATATATAGTTTATTTTTTTATTCATTTTAGTTTGTACTATTCACTTTTTATTTTTAGTTATTATGTATATATGGTTTGATTATGTACTTACATCCCTAATACCTGTTTCTATTGAGTGTAGCAGAATGTATTATTTGAATAAAGGTTTTTCAAAAAGAAATAACTTATAAGACGTGGAAAATCTGAAAATGTTCCAATTCTTCATTATATTATTTATAGTATTAATTCCACAGCTTGGTTAAAGGTAAGTAAAATAGTTTATTTTATGTTGCAGTTTCATTGAATTTTACTTCAATATTATTATTATTAATATTTTAGTCAATAAAAGGACGCACAGTAACTGTTGCTAGGATATCAAACGACCTCCCGGTCTGTTTAGAGAGAATAGATAAAAAGTGACCAGCATGTGCTTTCTCAGAGACGAGACACCAAGGCAAGAATACAAATATCTGCCACCCATTCTTCCGTTAACTGTGAAGTATTCAGCAGTCTGTACAACAACGTTAGTATGCAGATGGGTTTACAAGCAGACATGTTTAGTAGTAAAGTGTAATGAAGAAAAACTTTACTGTTTGCTACCAAGTTTTCTTTTCACTTCCCTTTACACGTAATATTGATCGTGCAATTCTGAATTAGAGTACAAATACCCAAGTCTCGTTGAGTGGGCCTGTGTGTGTGTATTAGTTCAATAGCAACAAACCAGGCAAATGTTAAATTCTTCAGAAAGAGGTTTTCATTCAAAACTCATAAAAAAAATATTAAAAAATGATGGATAATTCATTATTTAATTTCGTCCACTAAAAAATAACAAATTGTGATCGGGCATCGTGAATACTTCAGAATAAGGCAGTGTGCTGAAATTCGTCTGTTAATTAAAAAAAAATAATTGAAAAGATATATACTTGATTTTGGTCTCATTTTTTGGTAGTTTCTTTACTAAACACGAAGTTAGTGGTCTAATATAAAGCCGGAACAAACTGACCGACAGGCAAATTTTTTATCTCATTAAAATCTTGCAAATGCAAACTGGTCTGGAGGCCAGTATCTGTTTGCTGTATTGCGAAAGCACATAATATGTGTTGAAAATATAAATTATTTATTATAAAAAATAAATTATTTTACAGTTCGGTTCACCCAATTCCGACAGATACAGGCTGTCATGCCACAATATTTTATTTTGTGATGAGTGAAACTAAAATGTAATATATAAACGAGAACATATTTTTGCACTTGAATTTCATTGTAGCGGATTCTTGGACAGTATAGAGATGAATAGAAATTGAAATTATGTATTTAAGGCGGGAACATGCCTACAGCAACGTTTCTCTAAAATCGGTTTATCGGAAATGCCTCTTTAGATTAATGAGTATAATAATATACAGTTCATTTCATTGAACTCGTCATATTAATGTACTATTAAATGTCATATATACAAAAAATGTCAAAATACCCTATTTTTTAAAAGTTTAAAATAATTATCTTTTCGTGTTGTTGGTACTAAAAATCAATAGGTATATAATTACAAAATTTGAAAAAAGTGGTAATCAACTATTTAGGAAAATATCTAAATTTTAAATCAATCCATTAAGTTAAATAGTAAAAGAATCACTGTTGAGAAACTAGCAAGAATTAATTTCAACTCAAAATAAAATGGTAAGTATAGTTGTGAGATCCACGCATTACATCTGATTTTATACTCAATATTTCAACAGCATTCAGCGTTTATTTTGTTTGAAAATTCTTCTGTTGAGGTTTCACATTATGATAATATATTTTTTTATGTATTCACCATTTATATGCTTTAATTATCAATTCTATAAAGGAGATTTATTTCCAAAGTAATTAATATAGATGTGGCCTAGCGTGACTAGGCATTACTGCATCATTTTTGAGTAAAAACAGTGCCGATTCAAGTAGTTAATAAAAGGGTTAACTTTTACAATCGTGAAGGACCAACCAATAGAGTAAGTATTGACCTTATCCCTATGGTTAGAATAGATTGGTAACCTGTAGGATATCCCACCCTTTCTGCCCCAATAGGGTATACATGGACATTACACCCAACAAATACCTGAAATCTTTCAATGAAAAAAAATAAACCAAAGGTACAATCTTAATTACCTTCATCGATTTATAAAATAATATAATTTAAAGAAATTAAAAACAATGATTTTTTATAATATTCACAATGTATTAGAAAAATTTAAAAACTAAAATTTTAAAAGTTTATGATATGAGAACACTCCACTAGCTATACAAATGAGGCAATACAGAAGCTTGATGAAGGAGCACTTCGTGGTAAAGTAAAGTTTGTGAAACGTATTGGCTTTCAATTAACACCAAAACTTACCACTCCCGCAGCCTAACGTTAGTTTGCTCTGTTACATTAAAAATAACAG
>NW_027114120.1:103162-103560 GCF_000696795.3 Halyomorpha halys
TATATATGCTATAGGTTTTGGCGATTCCCACAACAATATTTCGTTTAATAATTTAGCCACATAACTGTTCTCCAAGAAGGGATACTTCTCAATAAACAAAGGGGACCTCTGTGTTCAAGTACCAGAGCTTTTTACACCTCTGTTTTATTTGTTTTTTTAAACCACATAGCAATAACATCAACTCGAGCCCAAAAGTTAAAAAAAACTTGGGGATGCATGTAGGGTGGTAGGTGAAAGGTATGTGGTGTGCGCATCGCTTTTAATAGTTTTAATATCTTCTTATAATATATTTTTAAAACAATATAGAAAAATGTGTGTCATAAAGGGTTTACAGTTAATTATCTACTTCACCTAGTTCCTTTCCTAAATTAAATCAGTGCAATATATATATATATATA
>NW_027114120.1:103779-112365 GCF_000696795.3 Halyomorpha halys
AATAATAATGAAAATCCGAAACGCTCCTACAGTGAGCGTATATATATTTGTTCGTCACTTGGTCAAAAACCAATCTTATAGTATTCACTTTAGCTTTCTAGACCAGACTGCTACATCCCTATTCAATCAGCTGCCGAATTATACTCGGATAATGATTGCCCGTGTCGTCGGATAATAGTGCCCGTTTCAAACTTAATTGCTTACGAAAAATCCTTGAAGACTCTAGTAATTGCTAGTTAATAATGGGTTAATGAACCTGTTAAATAGATATAGAACACCCATGTTTAGGAATCTAGAACATAAGTGCTATGAATAGATCATAAGGTGTACAAGGTCTTGTCATACGTGATCATCAACACGAACACTTCCTAATAATCCTGTCAGCATTCACGTACTACAGCCTTTCATTGGATTATCCTTGGGATTACCCAAGTGCACGTCTTTTCCAGAAATAAAATAATAAAAATATATTATATGTTAAAAAGTTCTTCAACTGCCATATGACTCATCAAGATTTCAGAAATCACTTTCAATGTTACAAGTATTTTTTTCTTAATAAATGACTGGTTCTTCTACAGTTTAGTATGAATATGAAATAAGTAATATAAATTATTACATTTTATAACACTATGGATATTTAGACAAATCATTCATTGGACATAATTTAATATCATTTAATTAATAAGAAGAATTATTCTTGTTCAATTATATACCAAATTATTCCAACTAAGGTCCTAAAAATCGCATAAGGTGTCCCTTGGTTTATAAGAAATATTCAATCACATTGCTTAATAAAACTGGAATCTTTGGATGAATGCATCATAAAACGTTATACGAAATTCCATTCAGTTACTAGCAGTTAAAGGTACTTCCTCTCGAATACTGAAGCCCAAGATATAAAAAGAAATTCTTTCATAAACTTTTTATCTGAATTTATTATTTTTTATAATCATCATAATTATTTTTTTCATTGTTATCATAATTATTTTTTCATCATTATCATAATATTTTTTTCCCTAATTATTTTTTTCTTATCAATTTTTTATTATAAAGCAACTAACTTAGCTTTATTAGTTACATAAATACTAGTGTTTTGTTTGTAATTATGTTTTCATTCTTCAATCATATAACTTACTATTTTTGACTATTTAAAAAATAATTTATTTAAAATTAATTATAATGTTGTAAATAGTTTGGGGCGTCTTATGGAAGATTCTAAACCTCCACATTGTCAATTGTTAAGAGAATATCAGATTGTCATTATAACCATGTAATGGATATGGTAATAAAGAAGTACCAAAAGTCAAATCAACCAGATATTTTTGAGAAAATATTGCAAGGAGGAAAGTCATTAAAACCTAAAATAATAAATAATATTCTGTTTTTTCCCCCTTTTGTCAAAATTGTCCTTCTTAGTCACTCCTGTCAAAAACAAGTCCTAATAAACATAAAACATCTTCCTTTTTTTCATCGGACGATGTTAATCACATACTGTGGTAAAAGGCCAACAGTCTTGATTCATGCTGACGTACGAACATAACTGATTTTTAAACCGATAATTTGTGGTTGACGTCGGTAGTTTAATTTTTCTTACCCAAGCCTTGAAGTGAGTCTTTGTAATAATTTAAAAATTAATCAGTAATGATAATTGGTCGTCCCGTACTGCACGAGTTCGTTCACTCAGTGAACCTGAGTACCTAAGTACCTTAGTAACTTATTTTGTTTCTACATTGGCCAATTGACTGTGCATACATTCTAATTAAGGCATCTAGCATTAGAAAAAAAGAAGTTTTTTGGTGAGGGCCTCAAAAATAAATTCCCACGAGCTAAATAAATCTCTCCCCCACAAAAAAATAAAATAAATAAAAATGATAAAAAGAAAGAAACTTTTCAAATGATTAGCCGTTAATCGTTCTTTGCATTAATAAGTTGGAATCCATAGTCTATTGAACTGTGTAGACAATCTATATATGAGAGGAAACGCGTGCAGAATGGTATCAGTAATGATAATGATACTATATGCAGTTCGTAATTGAACTTTCACATTAGGTATAAACACAACTGTAATGTTAAAAAAAAAAAAATATATTCCCTTCTGATTAAAAAATGTTTTGTACAATGTTTTATTTAATTACAAAAATAATTTAAAATTCTGTTTTTCCAATACTATTATTTTTTTATAACGTGGAAATAACTCCATTTGATTCAAAACAGTTCGTTTAATACCATGTGATGAAACATTTCATTATCATTCATATCATCTGCATCCGATTTAATTTTTTCAATGAGTTTCTATTATACTATTCTATTACACATAATCACTAATTATGTTTCGAACTGAAATGGAAAAATATTAATTAAGGATATAATAACTGTATATTTTATTCATTTGATATTGGTATAAAAATAACACGACCCGGATAGCAGCGCCTAGGGGAGTTCTGCAATCTACATTTAATACGAAGTTTATCCAACTCAGATACTTAATAGAGACCCATTACTTGGAAGGTTCTGACGTAAAAATGCCGATGTTCGTAGTCAGCGCCTGATGCAACCTTGAGGAAGTCCTGCTACCTCGTACTCTGATGGCCGCGTTGCACAATCCGCCTTTCTCCTTCGGTCACTGCCTTCGTAGTAAGAAATCAATCAACTGCTCTATGTAAGTAGCTAGCGAAAGCAATGTTTTGCAAATCGACAGAACGTATTTACATGTTCCACTAGGGGGAAAAAAAAAACTTGAAAAATCATTGAAAAAGTATTACTATATCAGTGGCGTAGAAGGCCATCCATGAGCCAATTTCTTCTTTTTTTTAATAAGCCCATTCTTTTGATAACAGTCAATGAAGAAGAGTCTTCACCGAATAATCAAACCATTCTTATGATTTCAAGTATCGTATTTATCCATTGCAATGGGTTTCATTCTGAGAGTGGGCGTAAAGTGGGAATTTTTTTTTTTGTGATAGGCTAACCTTAGTAGTATAAAACTAAAATTTCTTCAACTCATGAAAATTTATTTTTGAGGTCATAAAAAAAAATACATATTTTTTTTTCGAAGGATTGCAGAATTCCTTAAACAGAGTGTCTACACAGTCGATTTACCTGTCAAGAAAAACATAATTAATTGAATACGTGAACGATGAATTGAATTCATGCTGTACGGGACAACCAACTATCATTTCTATTATTTTTTAAATTTGTAAAAAAAAATCATTTAAACTCTAGGGTTCGAAAAGTGAAACAAACAAAGTCGACCACAAATAACCGCAGTTTAAAAAAATAGTTATGTTCGTACATGAGCATGAATCAAGAGGCAACCAAAGTAGCCGTTCACAGTGATTAACATTAATGAGTTTTCCTTTGTCTTGGTGATTTTTATGTCTTGATTCAGGTTTCAAGTTTACCTATTCACTTAATGTATGTGATTAGCTGTATTGATTTATAGAAAAAATAATGGATCTTTAAAAAAATGAAAGTCTTACGTAACACAAATTTATTTAATCTCGCTTACCCACAATATTCACCGCCATGATACTTCAAAACATAAAAAAGGAACTTTTATTTGGAGTAGGTTCTTCTTCTTTAACTGCTATGAAAAGAAAGGGTTTGTTCTAAATTCTTTAATTTAAAACATAAACGGTTTAAAACCCTTAGATTCTAACTAAAATTAAACATAAAATGAAGATTTTCAATCAAAACCCTTCAGCTCCATAGTTCTCACCCCACTGGCAGGAATCCCCGCAATTTTTGAAGTTCATCGTTTGAACTAAAAGTTAACAACCTGGAGACCATTAGAAGAACTTAAGACACCAAATGAACTGCTCTGGTATCTGGAATCTGGTAAAAATTTAGAAAAACGGACATAGTAGGTTATAATTTTAAAAGACTTAAATATACTTTCATATATCAGCTCTTTATTTTATAATATATAATTCTGGATTTTCTTGTTAGGTAGTTAGATAAATTTATAGAAAATAATATATATCATAAAAACATAGAAGACATGGATGGGTAGGTGAAGGTGTAATGTTACAAACATTTTTCAATCTGAATATAATATATTATAAGGTACATTTATTATAAGTTTTAATATATGGACATAGTACAATGAAGTTATAATTCATGATGGTAATATATGATTTTTCTTTGTTCTTTTATTGCTTACGTTCTTTGACCTTTTTTCTTTCTGTATTTTCATAATTTTTTTTATTTCTTCTTTTTTGTTTTTTTTAAATTTTTCTATTTATTTTCTTCCTCATTCTAATAGATATTTTCCTTCTTGAACCAAAATAAGGTAAAATTATAACCTTCAATGTAAATAGGAAACATTTTAAATAAAGTAAAATTATATGCATACATAAATGTAAAGTATTCAAATGTTTAGGTATTCTTTAATTAAAATCAAAAATAAAAACTCCTCAAATATTTACATGATTGCAAATCCATGTATACAAGAAAATATACACATTAAAATAAAAGCATTCAATATAAAAAGTGATACATACAAGTAATAAATATATATAAAAAGAAATATTTAAAGCTTAATAAAAATAAAAATTAAAAAAATAATAAATACCAATAATATGTCTTTATGCATCCTACTCTACAAACTCAACATTTCTTTTAACATAAACTTCATAAGACATCCATCTTGAATAATAATACAATTAATTATACAAGGAATTAAAAGGTTGATTGATGATTCTCTTAACATATTCAATCGGCAAAATTTTATTTAGCGCAGTGTGGAATGGTCTGATTTGCATTAGTTGGTGTGATTGGAGTCAGATTTATTTTTGTCCCAATGCGCCATGGGATGAAGTTAGTAACACATACACCAAGCCATTTAAGCCTACAAAACCTAAAATAATTAAGTCCTATTAGATAATAGAAAAATTGTAATTATCTATTTTGATATTTATGTTGTAGAAAGATACTTTTTTGTTGTAAACAATACAGGTAAAGATACATCTTTACTATCATATCAATCGGACCTTGGAGCCGATATTGGTGAAATGTTTAGAGATTGTGTGGATTGGTACCTAATTAGTCCCATGTATATTTTATAATATTTCGCCAACTACTTTCGCTAATATTTGCATAAACGTGTCGTCGTCTGAATTATTTAAATGAAAAGACCGTAGCCAATCCCAATCCACTACTTCCGCATTCGAGTTTTCCACGACACTCTTGTATTTCAAAAATTGCTCAGAGTTAAAGAAACTTTGTGAATTAGTGGGTCTACACTATTGGTTCCAAATCCATAGTCAGAAACACTAATCCGGAAATCGAATCATATAGGTCAACCTCACGTGACGGTGTCGGTTGTGGCGTAGGGCCCAGAGCGCCCTGTTCAATTACCACCAGGGGCAGTTTATATTTATTCCTTGGCGTTCCCAATAAATGAATCTTGACACTCTCACCTAGGTTAGCACGCGGCGGTAACTCCAAAGTAGCCGGCAGGGGTTGGCTTAAGGACCACTAGGCCCACTTAACTGATTAGTTACCTCCACCAGATACCTATAGCAAATACAAACCTTCACTCCCAACTTGTCGCAAAGAGGAATACATCTCGGAAAAATATTCGAAAACTAGAATGCTTAAAACTGCATTTTAAATTACTTTTATTGTGTATTTATTGCTTAAAAGCTTTAGCTGGCATTAAACAATTGATAATTAACATTAATGGTCACAAAATATGTACTAAATGGCCCATCTCAATTCTTCTAAGGCCCAACTAAGGTCTGCAAACCGTTGTTTGGGTGTCACTCATTCTCAACTGATTAAGGTAACGTAGTGAGAAGAGACGGTCGATTTTTTATCTTTTTCAGTATAAAAAACAAAAAGTATATTTGTTTTAATATAATAAAAACCACATGTTACATAATCGATTTTTAAAACCATATGTTGGCAGCAACAATATGGCCGTAAAGCAAAAGACATAAAGCGAATGTATGCTACTTAAAATTTTGAAGATAACTGGTTAAAAAAAAAATAAAATAAAGAATAATAACGAAGTAAAACATAAAAAAGGAGGAACAACGGTAGGTAAAGGAAGTAATGACTAAGGGTACGCTTCAAAGAAAGAAAAAATCCTGAAGGTATAAATAGAATTTTTTTTTTAATTGATCGTCTTTGAAAAAAGTGGCTATTATCACTTATAAGTATTTTTTATTTGCATCTAGAAATAATATTCTCTTTGGATAAATAAATATATTTACTATATAACGTATATATAATATAATTACTAATCATTAAATTAAAAATAATGAAAGAAAGTAAATATCAAAAGAAACTGGCAGAGGTACTGGTAAGTATTTTATGGCTAATTAATAAAACAAGGTGATTTATGAACCAAGTATCTTTTAGGCTTATTCTAATGAGCTTTAGACTTTAGGAAATTTAGGTGAGCTTTTGTTTCAACTAACAATATAATATCAATCAGCTTAAAATAAGAATTATTGTTACTTTCTAGCAGCAATATATATCACAGTTCAAAATATGATTTTGGAAGAAAATACAATTTCAATATTTTGAATTCTCAATTCCGGAAATCTCAATTTTCGTAAATCAGTAATGTTGATGAAAAGGTCACTTAAATAAAGAAAAATATAACATTTGAAAAAATTAAATAAATTAGACAACGGTGGAATAAATAAATAGGGTGCGGTGCGCGAATCTCATGACCATCACTTAATAACCTATTTGGATTTAAAATTAATCATAACTAGTTTGAGAACAGAAGCAATAGTTAAAAGTATTGCATTTTACAAACATTTACAATTTGTTAAGAACAAATTCGTTCAATGCTTAATTGTTATTGAATCAATATTAAAAATACAAAGAATGATTTTATGCATTTATCCTGTCTTCTGAAAGGCTCATATATTCCTTAAGTGAAATTAAAAGATTTTTATGTTATCAGGCCGCTACCACTTGTGAAGGGTCCAGTCAGTTAAAATTCTTTGAAAAACAGACACTTTTCATTTACACCTTCCTCGTCTTTCGCTATTAAATTATATAACTTTCTTTATTAAATATTCATTTTTTTTTCTTTCCATCGATATGTAATACGTCAACATCACTATTCTAATCTCTGAAAGTTTGGATTTTTTAACCAAAAATATAGTGTTTACTGTCTGATAGTACCAGAACACATCCGAACACAGCCCATCAAACACACCAGAACTGATCATCAAAGGGAAAAATGTAAAATGTAATTGTAAGATACCTGGGAATTCACCTCGATCGCCGCATTACCAGGAACCACCATATCAACATCAAAATAACTCATTCTTAACCAAAGAGACTCCAAACCAAATTTGTACACCCACTTTTAGAGGGAAAAGTAGGACATTAGGTTTTCCCAGCGCCTCACTTTCGATTGCTCCGCTGTAGTTGAAGACTTCTACTGGTCTTCAAAGAAAGCAATAGCCTTATCAGGTCAGGACTAAAGGTAAGTACCCCATAATGAGTAGTCATATTATAGTGTAGCTTATGTGATTCTAATATCAAATGAATTTAAATCAATTAATATTTATTGTTAAATTTGTCGAAATTCGTACATCAATTAAAAATATTTTTTTTCTTCAATATTGCTATAAAATATTCACTTAAGTATTGTAAACATAAAAAAAAAAAAAAAAAATGCAATAATGCATTCAAGAACGCAGCCATATAGAACTTATGGTGAATTTAATCCAATATTTGTAATTTATTTAAAGATAAAACCATAACATTTCCGTATATTTCAAGAATCAATATCCTTACAGTTCCAAAAACAAACGTTTATGTTTTCTCAGACATCTACTTAGCATAATTCATCCTTGAATACCTTGAAACTTCAAGATTCTATTGCACAACATTGATTTAACTTTTTACAAATGCTCTAGCAAATAAAATGTCTCGTAAAGTGCAATGAACCTATCGAAAAGCACTCATTACACCTAATTTTTAATTTTTATCCTATAAGAGTAATTATTTACTCCGTAATATGATGTGATTCCATCAAACATTCGTGGACTACTTACAATTATTTGATAGTGTTACGGTTAGTAAACAATTGTGTCAGGAAGGAATCTGAAAGAGGTCAGTACAGTATATGGGCCACGAGATTTTGAAGTGAAAGGGAACAGGACCTGTTAGGTTCTCAATGAATGAGTTTAGTTGTACAACAGAATGAATAATAATTCTTAAAGTGAATTTAGCAATTTTCGTTTTCATTTTCTTAATTGTTGCTAAAGCTGTCGCAATCATGACGAGATCTATTAGTCTTTAGTAATTAGCATTTCAGAGATGATAAAGGTTAATATCCCTCTGCTGCCTTCTGATTTAAATGATTTGATTTGATTTTTTTATAAAAATATATCTTATGATTAGCTCCTATTCAACCACTTTCAAACAGTATTCTGGACTGACATTCAATTGTTATGTAAATATGGTATGTTCATAGGTATATCCTATTCATCATCATACGTATTATCCTATATATTCTATTTATATTTATATATATTGAATTTGTGTTTTTATTTATTGAATTTCACGAAATCTCCAATGTATCTTCTTTCTCTATAAGCAGAGAATACAGTT
>NW_027114120.1:117585-120381 GCF_000696795.3 Halyomorpha halys
TTATTTTTCTTTATTGTTCTTGTTTTCTATGTTATTATATTATATAGTATTAGTTTACGAGGATTGTTCGTAAACTGGTGGGGGGGAGTTACGGTATGAGTCACCCGTTACTCCGATGTCAGCTGACTCAGGAGATCAGCTGATCGAGGGTATATAACAGATGTAACGAACACAATAAAGTCAGTGTTTTATAACAGTACAAGCGAGTTAGATCTTATTTCTTCTTCTCTTTTTTGACATTTTGCTTTTGCCAATACTTAACTTATATATATATACATATATATAATGTTAATGATTTTATTCTGATTGAATTTGTATTTGTTTAATGTTTTATCACACTCAGGTCCAAATCTGATTTAAAGGAACGTTATATATCTCCCTTTTCTACTTTCTTGGTAGTCATTGGATTCAATAATAAATATGTAATTGATATACATATTTATTCAGTAGTACTCGAAACTCGGAAATGTCATAAAAATACCGGAAACCTTAAGGTCAGATTTTCATTTCACAGAAATCGTTGGGTTTTTTCTTTTACCATACTAAGATATGTCGTCTATTGACCCTTCGGACTGAAGGAAGACAGAAAAGATGATTCATTAAAACCTCAGAACACAGGTGAGACATCAGTCGCTCCTAGGAAACGGGAACTGTTTTTCTTAAACGTTCAATATATATTCATATTAAATAGGTGGAAATTACCTTCTTATACGGTTAATAAGGAATGAAATCAGGAAACATTTGATTATTACACAATTTGTTCTACACAATAGGTATCTTCCAAATAAAATATTTTTTAAACTGTATAGTGCTCTTATACTAGGATAGTAAAATGATTATATACTATACCTTGAGACAAAGATAACTGTGACCTTGACCAACTGTAGGAAGGAGTTTCATGCAATTAAATAGATAATATGTAATTTTATTCAAAACTTCAGTTAAATAAGTCTGATATACTTAGCATATTTTACCTCAGAGGTACAGAGTTAAATCAGTTTTTGGCAAAAAGTAATTATAATTAACAAATTCAACTCAAGTATTAATTATGGTTTCAGTCCATTATTACAATAACAGTGGTTAATCTAATAGTTGAAATCACTAATCTAAATTGTAATTTCATTTCCTTGTTTCTGATTACGGTAGTTGGAAAATAAATGCAATAATTGTTTGCTCAATATTGACATATATTTCTTTCCTTAATTATTTTTCGCAAGTTTATTTCTATCATTTGTTTCATTGTACCTCAGAGATTTTTTTTTCAATTAAACTTCAAACATATAAATAATAATTACGCTCTGAACGAATAGGCATGTTATTTAATTATTGCTATAGTCGGTGGCAGAAGTTACAGTAGGATGTTTGAAAAAATAAAATGTAATTTTTCAGAAAAAGGAATTTAAAAAAGTATATAGCAATATTTATGGATATCGGTGTTTGAAAAATTAGAAGAAAAAATCAGTAAGATATTTTTCTTTTTCAATGTAGCTGAAGAAATATGAATCAGCTACATGAGGCGAGGTTGGGTGTCAATGTACCAGTAGGCTTATAATACTTTTATACTAGATATTCAAACAACACAAGTGCTTTTTTTTTCTCCAATTCTATTCTTTGGTGCGCCGCTGAAGACAAAAAACAAACATTTTAGCATCCAGCTTTTATTAAAAAATTACAACTAATTAAATGTTTCATTTATCCTACTTCGAACATTAATCAAGATAAAAAGAAAATGTTAAGTTTTCTAAAATCACTATCACGAAGCATTAAAAAACAAAAAGTAGTGTGAAAACAATGTTCTCAATTATTATTTTTTCCTAAATCCTATTCTTCTTTTTAAGATAATATGTAAAGTTAAAAAATATTTTATGTTCATGGAATTCCATAACTATGCTTTGGATACATTAATGTTAACACTGTGCTATATTTATTTTTCATAATTACTAAAAAATGTCAGCCACTCATTTTTCATTTCAGTTAGGCCGTTACAGTGTTTGTCATACATTCAGTTTCAACTTTGACATAACCCATTGATTGGAGTGATGCGTAAGTCCTCAATGTTCTCGGTTTTCCTTATAGACAGAAATCATGTTTCTGAGCTGTTATACACCAATCATATATTTATTTTGTTTATATTTACAGCCTTGCAGAGTAATTTGATTAAACTATCATTCATTAGTGATTCTAGACGTGGAATACCCACATTGTGTAATGGGGTCAAAATGCTAATTATGAAAAAAAAATTGAGCGTTAAGGAAAAATTATTTACAGGAAATCTATCACCAGATTGTGTTTATTATATAAATCATATGAAAATCACTTGGATTTTCCGTTAAAATATTATTTACTAATTATAAACGACAAAACATGTATGTAGATGCTAATCTACAAAATCTCATTTTAATAAAAGAAATTATACCACGTAATTTTAGCATATTATAACAGTAAATGACCTAGTGAATCGGTTGAGCCTGTTCCAGATGAAATATCTGTTGGGCCAGACGTCATCGTCTGTTTCAGGCAATCTGTATACAATGTCAAGAAGATCAAAGATAGAAGGCCTGAGGCCATCTGACACAAACATTTCTAATCAATCCCTTAAGTGTGATAAACATTAAGAAAAGTTCCAACTTTGAGAATACTGTTTATGAATGTGAAATGCTAAGCATGCTTTAAATCTTTTATCCTCAAATCTCAATGCCATTATACTTATTAAAAAAATAAATCCAAGGAAAATGTAAAGTTTTATCAAATCAAGAAACATTAAAAAGAGAGTTAAAAAAAAAAAAAATATATATA
>NW_027114120.1:120746-145595 GCF_000696795.3 Halyomorpha halys
TATTTTACTTGTCTTCTTTTGTGTAGTCTTTACCGTTTAAACCAACAAATAAAGTAAATAATATTGACTCGATCTTGAGATGGACTCAACCAGAGGATTTGGATGATCAGATAGGGATTGATGTTCTTTTGTTAATTTTAAGGGTATACAATAGAATATAGAAGAAATATTAAGGTCTTCATGCAGACCATGTAGAATTCAAGTGGAATGATTCACAAATTAGGGGAAAGAAATAATTTGAGGTCTTTCTCAACTTAAATACTTTCAAATCCCAGAAGTATAAAAATATATTTTTAAAATATCTTTCTGTCGTCGCTGTCATCTTCTTCTAAGGACTGTTGTTTTTTTAAAAAATTCCTATTTGAAATAATGATATCAACATTTTAAAATTTTACCGACATTTATTACTGTTTTTAGGAATAAAATACTTTCCATTTATCAAATATATTATATATCCCTTTTTCAGCTCTATAGGACGATAGATTTTGATGAATAACGTATCAAATGAAAGAGAATTTCATGGAGAAGTGACGAATCTGAATTTCGAATATTAAATTCTTGCTAGAGCTTTAATAAAAGTCCTTAAAAAGATCGGAACTCGTAGAGGTAAGTCGGCGAATCGAGGTTCATATTGGGTTTTATAGATTTTGACGTAGACATCAATACCCAAGTACATTCACATGGAACATAAATTGACCCCTGTGTTTTAAATACTAAACATTTGCTTAAATAATTTTTAAATGTAATTTTAAGCAAAATATTTACCATTTCACCACCAAATATTGGGTGTTTGTCTTTGGAGCTTGACCATAACTTATTGAATGAAATGTTATGAACTTCATTGAAAAACTTACTTCGATATCATCACTAATAAATATTGTGAAAATTAATGTTTAAAAAATTCCTTAATAATTTTACCCGACGAGGTACAGTATTTAGGCATTTATTGTTATCTGACCGACGATTGTGCAAACGGCTGATTTTTATTTTTGTTGGCTCAAATTATTCCACTAGATATTTTTTTTTATATATTGTATAATATATTGAGCCCAAGGTCCTGAAAATGATAGGATTTAGATATTTGTGCTTAGATAACAATATTTTGAGCTAAAGACTTAACCTAGACTTAGGTTTTATTACTCATACTCAGTGATATTCTAAGAAAGTTGAAATAAATTTAAGCAGGAATATAGAAAAATACTGTGCTAACCGTTTCCGAATACATAATATATTTTATAAGCGAACGGCTCAACTGATTAGCAATTTTTATGTCTCAAGTTTATTCAGACTCACCAAATGTTCGTAGCCTGCTTACACCCGTTTATGTATGGTCTAGCTAGGTGCGAGTACAATTCAGGCTTAATATAAGATGATATCGCCTATACTTTGAATCAATTAAAAAGAAGAAAACAAACTTAATGTGAGAGTTCTCACATCAGTAAACTTGTAAATGACTGGTACTGACCAGTGTACTATCCGATTTATTCGAACAGACCAAATAGTTGTTTCAGAAAATCAGATTCTCTTTTAATTGGCAGAAAAACTTTCTTACCTCACTATATGTGATTATACTGTTTGGAAAGAAAATTAAAATAAAAAAATCATCGATCTATCAGAATATTTTTACTGTAGCAGTGAAATCGCTAAGGAAGTCAATGGATCAGAAAAAAACTAAAACTGCTCACATCATGCAATATAAAGCTGATTCACACAGCAATCCATCTAAGGCAGCACAATTAGTTTTTATATATAATTAGCTCGGAGCAATGTGACGCAGTTATATTTATTGCAAAGCAAAACTGACACAACATGTTTATTTAAATCTTATCATTGTTTAATATGAACACCATTTTCAAATATTTTCATTCAGATGAAGTTACGCAATATATAAAAATAACAGTTTACATCACTACAGTTTGCATTAGTTTTTTGAAATTAATTCTACTTACTATTTTTCAATTTTTACGGTCAACTAATATATACATATATACAATAATTCTACTTACAATTTCTAATACTTATTATTATCAAAATTACTAATGTTTACAGTCATTATTACAGCTAATTCTATTATTTGATTAGGCAGTTAAAAAATATATATTTGGTAATAATTTTAATAGCAAAAATATTACAGAAATAACAACAGTATCGAAAACATACAAAGCTTTGATTTTTACAATCAAATTGGATTAAGAGTAATAAAGCTTCACAAACTTTGGTAATAAATTTGAGAATCGTTCCTTTAATCTAGACTAAAGTGTATGAAGGAATAATTTAATAAAATATAACAATGATATGATTTTTCAAGTCGTTTGTCATATTTTAATAAAATCATGAACGTCTATACCAGTACAATCTTTGAAGAAAGGTCCGGGGTTCAGTGCTTTGTAGAAGTACTGTTTCTTAAACACAGTTGTGCAGGGAAGTGATTTGTTTATGATCTCAGTCAGTCACCAGATGTTTCCCAATTAAGCGTAACCATAGAGGCCAGGTGGAACTCAGAGAGCTTCCAAACGCACAGGGTTGACTCACGGCTACAATGACAGAATAAATAATTTTCTGCCACTACTGGGTTCGAACTCGTGCCCTTGGAATTACTTAGCCACCCTGCTTCATGATTTTTTAAAATTATTTTCATGTGATAAGAACATTATGTATTTAAAACATAACTGATTATTTAAAATTAAATCCTATTTTTAATGTTAAACAGATAAAACTAATTAATGATTATTTTTTGAGATTTTATTACTGTATGTTATGGCTGAGCATTAGAGGGACAAAATATCAACTTTTGACATTAAATAATTTCTAAAGGGAAGGAGTGTCGGTCAAAATTAACACAAACAATTGTTTTGTGTATAGTTTTTTTTTTTTTTTTTTTTGTCAACCAGTCTAAGTTTTTTTTCCATATTAATTGATGGATTTCATAAAAAATATTTCTATGTTACAATGGTTAGAACAGACTGAATGGGTTTTAATTTAAAGTAATAAAAATTGTATTCTAGGGACTTCTACCTTGAATGAAGTATTTTAAGCAAAATCTAATGATTCATATTTTTAGATTGTAAATTACTAATGACTACATTAAAACATGTCGTCACAAGTATTATCAAATGTAAGAAAAAAATATATTTTTGTGTACAACATTCTTCTTTATTGATATTTTTGTTATTAGTATTATAGTCGGAATTATTTATAAGCTTAAATGGATGAACATTTTGGTGGTCCATTGTCAGTAGTACAGTTACATGCCTGAATTAAAAAAAAATGTATATAAAATGGTGAAAAATACACAATTATTACAATTGCTGTTTTATTAAACAATAGTTTTTTTATAAATATTTTACTCATTATAATATGTTTTATGGTAAAACATATGGTTATTATATAATTAACCATTTTTGATTAAATAAAAACGTTCATTTATTCAAAGTACAATAAATTATTTTTAATATAATACTTCACGCAGGAACTGTTTTTTTCTTCCCTACTAAAAAAATTATTTTTATATTAATCATTTTTCATCATTCATTTATATAGCTAGCTGTAAAATAATTTTCAAGCTATGTTCATACAATAAGAGCCTTAATTCTGTAGATAATGCAAGTTATTATTGTATATACAATGATTTTAAAAACTATCAATAGATAATAATTGTTAAATTGGACCCGTAAGCACTATTTTTAAAAAAAATAGTAAAAATGATAATTTCAATCAAGATTGAAAATAATTTTGTATTGTAATTTATTGTGGAACTAATGGTTTTCAGATTAAATGTACATGTATCACTGATTTTAATATTTACACATCCTCTATTGTACCTCACGTGCTATTTGATAATAAAAATTATTATTTTGCAAGTTAAAATGGTCTCGTAATCATAAAATGACAATGGCACTGAATATGTAACAGCGGATACACTTGTCAAGGCAACATTACCTTAAGTATGAGGAAATGATATTTTGTAAGTAGGTCTCTTTCCTAACTAGCTTCAGACTTTAAGAAAATATTTGGCTATTCTTCACGAATTCATCAAATAAATATATCCAATAAAATAAATAAACAGTCTCTGAGATAATAGCTCATTCAATTAACCTTTTATCCATATTGTTACTCTAATTCCAACACCACAAGCTGTACATGGCCTTTGAGTAGACTCAGAAGTAATAGAAAAGAACAAAAAAAAAATGTTAGATAAAGCTCAACGTATTATAACGTAGCTTTATGTTCTTGTGGAATTTTAATTCAATGTATATAGATCCTGTACGTAAATGAGTCCGTTTAAATTGTTGATAGTTTATTTATTAACAATTAAATAAGAGATATTCACTTTATTTTAGTGTAGCCACTAGAGGCTTTACATCTCCAAGTTTTCAAATGAATTTTCCCTTTACTTAGCGTTGTCCGAAATCATCACTAGTGGCCTTAATTATTAGGGTGTCCGATTTTTTTTTTGTGTGTTTTATTTTTTTAAATAACGAGGAAAAGTCTCGAATTATGCATATAAAAAAGAAATTATATCATCTCTTATCTTCCGATCACTAATGGGCTCTGTAGTGTGATTTTTACTTTTTTAAATTTTCCTTAGATAATTGTCGAAATTATTTAACTTGCTTCAATATAAATCGCTGCTTAAGCTGTGACACCTAATAACTTAGAAAAAAAAACTTCATAGCATTTTAAAAAATGAAAAATTATTGCTTTATTCTAGAGATATCTCGAGAGAATTTTCGAAATATGTAACAATGAAATCGTTATTCTAAAAATAACTGGTTGAGAAGATATATCTCTAGAATGGTGAAATGTTTTTATACGATTTTTTGAGTTAGGTAGTTTTATGACTAAAGTGTTGTAATACTCCAATTGATTATTATTTAAACGTGTGATTCCTTACCGGTGTTTCTCGAAATGATTTATTCTTGTCATTTGATACTTCTACCAAAAGGTTCTACCAATTTCTCATTTCTATTTAAAGGGTTCAGCGACCAAAAAGGTGGGGAATCAAGAATTTAATCCGATTAAGAATTAGCAAAAGAATACTTTAAATCTGTAAAGTTCTTCCATTTATGTAATAAATCTCAAATTTAACAAAATATCTGAAATATACAATATTTCTGTTTTAGAGTTTTTTACATGAAACTCTGAGGGAGTTATATTTTGCGCTTCCAAGTTGCTGGGTGTGCTTAAGATTTTTTTTTTCCTTTTCCTCTTTCATAATGTGGAAACTGTTTATTAAAAAAAAAAAAAATCAACCAATACTGAATTAAACAGAATTGGATTCTCTCCATTTTGGTGTTTTTTTTTATTCGCCTCGGGTAAAACAACACTCGTTCTAGAGCAGCCTCTCTGGCTCTAATGGGGAAAAAGATAATTCTCGGTGGAATATTTTGGAGAACGTTTGAAAACTTATTACCAATTTCTGTACGATGCTGATTATACATTTTATCTTCACTACCTTGATTTCTGTTTCGGAAATTTATGAAGTCCATACAAACAAAATTTAATTATAATTTTTCTGTCTACGATTTAACTTGCAAAAAGTAAAAAAAAATGTTTTTTTTATTCAAATGCCTTCAAGTACACAAGAAAAGGAGTCTCGAGAGAAAAAATTGGTGATCTACTCTTGTTGAATTCTGTAAAATTTTAGGTATTCGAATCAAATTTTTCTTGTAGTTTGTAAAAAAATTTACTTTGGATGCTAGATTGGATAAAAAAGAAATAAATACACTCAATTCTTAACTAAACAGTATTTTAAAAATTAATTTATTCATATCGATTTTTTATTTTATTTTAATTTAACAGAAACATTTTCTATAATGTGAATTTAAACAAACTAAGAATAAAAGACTCTGCCGTAGTGGTCCCTTTGTAAGAGGGGCCCTGCGAAGACCACTCTCCCCCCCCCCCCCCCTCCGCTCCGCTCCTTTCCCCTCTAGGTTCATACAGACAGGAGATGGGAGCAGTCCAGGACGAGAGGGAACGATTTGGTTGCAAAATTATCGCATCGTCACTTGCCAAACACGTCATACCTCGTCCTTGATATTTTCATATATATATATATTTTTTTTATTTTGTGCTTCAAAATAAATGTACTGAACTGAGGAGCATGAATATTTATTCTTGATGGTTTCCTGCGTAAAACATTTTTTTCCAATCTGGATTTTTTGAAATTGGTTGAAATTTTCTATAAAGACACTTTAGAAAAATCTCACAAAGAATATTTTAGAATGGAAATATGAAACGAGTTAAAAGAAGTTTTTTTTTTTAAATTTCAATACTTTATTTATTGATAAATAATACAATCTGCCTCAACGTTGTTGTGTAATAGGTAATAGTGATAACTGATCACATTTATACAAAAATAAAATAATACAGAAATGAACAAAAAATAAATAATACAAAAAGAAGGATAAAAATCAAACTATGTACTTAAAAAGAAAAAAATATATATATAATAATAATAATAACAAATAATCAGTAGCCATGTTTACATTCTAAAGAAATATTAAACTTTTATTTCTTCGTTTTCAGGATGATATTTAGTGGTTTTGATAGAGACTGTTTCTGTCGTCACAAATTTACCAAGGGATTTTTTTTTTCATAACCTACTGCAAATTATTTTTTAAGCAAGAACAAATATTAATTAGAAAAATATACAATTTTGTGATCAATCCTTCTTTCTGCTAGAGGTACCACGGATCTACCATTTTCTTTATACCGTCTCTTAAAATTATTAAACCAATACGAACATTTATTTATATTTAAATAAAATGAATTAAAATAATTATACTCAGATAATTCAAAAAAATAGGCGACCAAAAAAATTACTGAGAAAAATAAACCTGAACCGAAATAAATGAAGACTGGTGTGGCTCTCGTATAAAAACTGGATTTCCCCAAGAGGTTAATATAGTAACTGACATCATGGTTTAAATATATACGACAATGGCCCAACATGCAATTATTTATCTTAAAATATCTCCAGAACTAGTTACTGACGTCAACAGTAATTCACCTAATAGATACTATGAGGTTGCAGAGATAGTAAATGCGTAACTGAGGTCATAATTTGAGAAGGAAACTACAGGTGCGACTCAACCATTTGGGATATCCATTCGCTTCTGACGAAAGGCCCGCAAATGATTTCAGCTGATTCCTTCAATCAACGAGCAGGAAATACCTGCTCGCAATTTTAAATGCTCCGAAACGAATGAGGAAAATGTAGCCTTTACTGAGTGGAACATTCGATTTGAAATGTTAACATCAGAATGTCTGCATATCAATGACAGGGTGGGACATATTGAAAGGATGCATTTTTTGGTAACACAAACCAATTTCCTTGTATTAGTTCTGCTTTACCAATTCGTATAATATAATCAAACATTGATAATTGAAAAAGGCCCTTTACTTCCTCTTTTACAAAATTAACTCAATAATTGATTAAATATGAGGGGGGGGGGAGTCCGTTCCGTTTTAATACAATTTAATGCCAAAAAAAAATCCATGAATAAATGAGTTCTTATGGGCTGATAAAATTGACACACAAACATCCGCTATCAGAATGACGTCAATTTTAAAGACATGGTTAATAAGACAAAGTCACAAAATTAGATATTTTCTGTGTTTAAATAATGATAACCAAAGTAGTCAGTCTGTTTTCAGTTAATTTTTGAGCATTTAAATTTTATTTAAGAATAGTTTTGTTATTTTACACATCACATAGTTTATATTTTTGGTATTTTTATAATGTACATTTGTGATGTACAGGACAACAATAATTCGACTTTTATGGTTTACAAATGGGCAGAATTTATTTGGCAGGTCGATTCAATATTCGACTTTGTCAGAATATTGAAATGCGTATTATAAATCAGGTAAGTAATAAGATCCTTGTCAAGTTTAATGGCAGTGTTCTTGACAGTATCTACATTAATTTCGTTTCTAAAATCCTTTTTTATGAGTTTCAGGTAGATGTTTCATATATTTGATCACTAAAAGCTTTGTCTATGAGATGTGGTTCCACACTCAAGTGCCAAAAAACATGGATATAGCCTTTCACATTGAACAAACCCGATACTTTAAATTTATAGCATATGTAATGGAATAAATACTTATATTACTCTGTCGTTTTTGACTCAAAAGTAAAAATCCTATTAAAGATTTTTTAATAACAAATTATTTTAATATATTATAGTATAGGGTGTTTTTTTAAGCCCGATAGAACTTGAAATTGTAAAAAATAACACAAAAAATTAAATTGTAATCAAAATTTTTTTTTTATTCGAAAGATCAATACGTGACATTAACATTTGAAAATGATTTCGGGCATATGGGCACCGCGGCTGTTCTTGACGAAGCGCATTCTGGACGTCCAATTTTGGGCCACTTTTTCGAGCACTGCTGGCCGTATGTCACGAATAACACGAACAATGCTGGCCTCCAAGGCGTCAATTGTTGCTGGTTTATCAGCATAAACCAGTGACTTCACGTAGCCCCACAGGAAATAATCGAGAGGTGTCAAATCGCACGACCATATGCGGCAATTTTGCTTATTAACAAACCCGTTAAGCCAAAAATGCGCCTCATCGCTGAACACAATTTTACAGAATGCGCTTCGTCAAGAACAGCCGCGGTGCCCATATGCCCGAAATCATTTTCAAATGTTAATGTCACGTATTGATCTTTCGAATAAAAAAAAAATTTTGATTACAATTTAATTTTTTGTGTTATTTTTTACAATTTCAAGTTCTATCGGGCTTAAAAAAAGACCCTAAATATAAAAAGTTAAACTCTTTCAAGACAAATTTTGAATTTAAATACTCCATATTAGTACTTTCTACATTACTTACCACCTCACAATAACTCAATCACGACCTAACAAAAACATGAAATGATGAAGATTAAATTACATTTCAGTATTAAACCCCAGCATAATAATAGGAACGTTTCATGAACCATTTCATCTTTTAGAACTGAATTTGTCAATAGAAGAAATCCTAATCTATCCTCTAGATGCTACTATTCTAGCTATCACTTACTCGTGTTTTTCACATTACCCAATTTTATTTACTGGTCAGTATTTTATAAATATTACCTTATTATTTTTTTAAATGTTATTTTTTGGAAATACGAGTATGTATGCACATATTGTGATATCTTACTAGTACTCCTTTATATTTATTAAAATATATAGCGGAAAAATTGGTTTTTATAAGTTCCTAAGTATTTTTCGTAAAATTAAAAAATTAAAAATTCTTAAGGAAGTGCACTTCAGTGTTCAAAACTGAATTTCATTTAAAAAATATTCATACGGAGGTACTTCTACATTGATTCACGTTTTTTTTTTTTAATTTTCTTTAATGGTAAGGATATTATCTATAAACGAAATCCATCAGGGCCCTGAGTTCTGATACCTATTGACGTTTCAGAAATTAGAAAGCTAATTGAAAAAAAAAAACCTGACTAGATTCATCAAATTTCAATTTGTTATCTTAGAAACACTCTTTTTGATAATGTTTTTGTTATCAATTGAAATGATCAATTAAAGTTCTGAAATATCCAATGTTTTTAATATCCAATTAGTACGTATTAACTATAGAATATCAACTATATTGATACAGACTATCAAATTGGACGGAGTTGAAACAGCCCTCCAATCATATCACAAAGCCACAATCAGCTGTATCTGTGTGGCTAACTGTATCAGGTCCATTGTGCCTGTATTGGTTCCTTGTATAAACTTATTTTCAGTATTTGATACAAAACGCGTGATTCATATATTCTCACCTATCCATTATACGTTCATAAATTTGAAGGATATGATCAGGGCTGTGGTAAAGTAGAAAAAAAAATATTTTGAAACTTAGATGATCAGAGCTAATATGATGAGTGGAGATGTAATTTTCAATTTATAACATTGGATACTGTATTCATTTATTTAATGATGTATTATAATATTTAAGAGCAATACTGTGAGTATAATTATTAATTAAATTATGTACCGTGGGTTGTGTGAAGGGACAGGCGTTCAGTACTTTGTAAAGAAATACTGTTACTCGACCAACGGTTGTGCAAGGAGGTGATTTGGTCAGAATCACGCTTGAACGCCAGATTTTTACCCAATAAAGGGTACCCAATTTAAGAGGCCAGAAGGGCTCCAAGAACCCACAGGAGTCGACTCACTACTACAGTGTAACAGAAAACAATTTTCTCCCCAGCCAGATTCGAACTCTGGTCCTTGGAGTTAGTAGCTACGGGCCTTACCCCGCGGCTACCTGCACTCCCGAGTATAATTATAACAAATATAAATAAAATCCATCTCAGAGATGAAATGCGATTTGTTGACAGACTATGCATTTACACACACAAGCCTCAACTACTAGAAAATCTTAAAAATGTCGTAAATCAGAAGTAGATACCCTACCAATTGTTTATTATTTTTTTTTAAGACAAAGATTCTGTTATGATAAATAAATTCGTATTTATCATCTACTAATCCCCCTTAATCAACTAATAACCAAAAATATTAAAACATTTTGAAATAATATATAAGGTTAAACACGACGAAATCTACTAACGTCCAGAATTAGTCACTCTACCTGAAATGAAACCTAATACTAGTAATTTAGTGGAAGAAGATAGTTGACCGTACGACGTAGATTGGAGGAAGATAGTCCGGGTGACGGTCAATAAAGGTTTCAAAATAGCAACAATAAACTATTTATTGTTAACCAACGTTTCGTCTTAGTTTGCAGAACTTCGTCAGGGCTAAATAAGAGAAAAAACAAGATATAAACATTTTAGAATTAACAAAATGTTAAAAATATTTCAAAATAATTGTTAAGTTTAAAAAGTATATAAAAAGCCCAAAATAATAAAATATTAATAATAACAACATGAGGAAATTAAGATCTTATATCACAGCTGCTTATATTAACAACTTATCTCCAGTATACCAACATGTATATTTCCTCATATTGTTATTATTAATATTTTATTATTTTTGTTTTTTTATATACTTTTTAAACTTAACAATTGTTTTAAAATCTTTTTATATTTTTAATGTTTTGTTAATTCTAAGATTATTGTATTTTGTTTTGTTTTTTACTTAGCCCTTACGAAGCCCTGAAAAGTGGGGCGAAACGTTGGTTAACAATAAATAGTTTTATGTTACTATTTTGAAACCTTTATTGACCACCACCCGGACTATCTTCCACCAGTAATATTAGTAACCTTTGTGAGCCATGTTGATGAGAGACCCCTTAAGAAAGAATCAAGGTAACAATACTTCTGTTTACGCCTGTAATAAACTTTTACTTCATTTTATACTTTTATTTATTTTAAGTTTAAGCTCTCATTGTCTACAGATAGTTCACTGCCTGGTGCAATTTTCAGAAAAACTTCTTCTCTTACGCTGAGAATTCAGCAAGAGTGTATTCTTTAAATTATTTCGCTTTGTTGTTATTTTATTTTATTTATTTTTATGGAAATAATATATATAATATAAACCTTTTTGTATTTTTTCCTTTGCTATAAGAGGTTTATATACGTTTATAAAAACGAATATGTATACGAAACGTTTGGCATACTTTCAAACAAACTGAATTTTTCAATTATCCGATAGTTTTGGCTTAAATGCCCAAATTGAGATAACACCAATCGAATCTGGATATATCAGGCCCATGACGATGACCTTAGAAACCATGCGTAAAAAGAGCAAATTAACGATATAAACAAAGTCGGTGTAGTGGGGCTAGAAATAACAGTGAGCTCCCCACCACAGCTTACTCTGACAGCAGCTCAGTTTGCCTATGTCAGTGCAGCGAACAAACACCACAAGCCATGGCCTTCCTTAAAGCTTTCTGGAAAGGATACACCAAACATAAGAGTGAGTTAAACTTAACTTTTTTTTTTGCAGTTGTTATATTAAGTCAAAAGGATACTAAAATCCAAGTTTCTTCTTTCTTTTCCAATGGATAAATAAAATTATACTGCGCATGAATTTTGGGGATTTTTGTGTTCAAGTCGCATATTCCTTACTTCTCTAGAAAAGCTATTTATTTGTTTCATTATTATATTTTTTTAGCAAATATTGATTACAAAATTTTAAAATTTTATTGCAAAACAACTCAATTACCATGAAAGAAAATTAATAAAATCAATTAGTGGTGCAGACGCAAATTAAAAAATAATATGAACTTAAATATACAGGGTGGGAAAGATAAAGTAAAAAAAAATTCTGATTGTAAACAGTTCCAAATGTTAAGAATTTATGCTTTGGTAGTCGAAGAATTAATTAAGGCTTTAAATTAAATGAGAATATAAATTATTGTTTATAAACTTATCCTAATATTTTAAAATTAAAAAATCTAGTTAACTAATTAGATAGGTATGAATGGAGAATATTACTAATATTATCTATATAACTGGTATTTTTTGCAATATTCGTATATGAATAAAATAAAAAGGAATAAAATTACATCTTAGACCAGTTATTTGTCTAATTTGTAATGAATTTGTTAATACTATAAAATTGTGTGTATGTTTCTTTTGCTTAATGTATGTAACAGAGGGATTATTAAATAAATAAATGCTCATTACTTTATTATTATTATTAATTTACATAAATTTGGCAAATAAACAATACCATGTGTATCGTTGTGTCAACCCAACTCATAGACACGTGTTGGCGACACTATATTGAACACATTCAATGTTTTTTGCAAAATTAATTATATTATAAATTTATAATGAACAATTACCTAAAAGTAAATATTGTAATTGAATTAGAGTGCTCTTTGATAAGTTATTTGCGATCATTAAATATCAAGTTTTGTAAATGGACCAGTTTTTAGGCAAGAAATAATGAATATATTAATTACTTGATAATTGATCAAGTCACGAAAAATACCGTCTCCTCTTTATTTTATAAATAAAGTATATCAAAACATATATATAGTTCTAAATGAAATTAATTTTATCATTGTGAATGAATATAAAAAATATATATTTCTATGTATAATTAGTAATAATTAATTCTGACAGTAAAAAATAAAATATTTTAATTGCTTTGTTTAAAAAAAGAGATTTCTGGGAATCACGTCTGCAAAATAAGCTATCTGTTTCTAAAAATTAATAAAGCGTGATAAAGACAGACATAAAAACATCATTGATAATGTATTTTTTACTTTCGATGTTAATAGATTAGATATTTAATTTTTAATTTTAATTATGGGTGTAAATGGTTTATGATGCGTCGTTCATTATTACAATATCCGTACGTAAATTGTACTGCATTAGAGAGATTTAATTAATAATAATTAAACTTTAGAAAATTAAAGAAACATATAGAACAAATAAACCAGTGGCATCGTGTGATGCATCAGATAGAGAAGCTGGAAGTGAAATCTAGTAGCTGATGAAACACGAGATAAGTTTCGTCATGAAATATCCCTTGATAGCCATAATATAATATAATTTTTATCTATTCTATTATTCTACATTTACTCCATACTAAGCATGAAGTGAAAACAATAAATAATTAGTGAAAGGATCAATTTCTGTTACTGGCTTTAGTAATATTAATAATTAATATAAATCATTCTCATACAGTAAAAAAATTGTATAAAAAAACAAGTCTAAATGTTTGAAATATTTATATTATTTAAATGTAAAAATTTACTACTATTTCTTGGTTAACATGAAATTAGAAGCTTTTGATACTTCTCAATTATCATAATTAATCATAAAAAAATATAAAAATTTTCACCCCGTTATATCTTTTATTTCTGAAGTCATTAAATCAGTCATAAGTCATAAACCTGGTTTTAATTTTCGTAAAATCTTCAATTATTTCTAATATTTTTTATCAGCTATCAAAACAGGAACCAAATCTCAGATTTGCGGCAACAAATCTAGAATTATTTAACATGGATTTGTAGCTCATCAAACATAAGTCTTCCTTAAAGTGGAGAAGCTGTGGTACAGTAAGAAGCTGGTAAAAAAAACAAAAAAAAAACATGAATAATTCATGATTTTACGAAAAACAAAACTTAGTGTTATTTACCCGCTTGAAAGCCTTTTTAAAAAAACTCTTGTTTTTAAAGAAGATTTTCTCAAGTTTACTATGCTGCAATTTAGAATTATCTAACTTAAATAGTTTTTGAGTAATCCCTTTCTACTCAACAAAAAAAAGACTAAAAAAAAAAATTTATTTTTACTTTTCTGTGTGGATCTTAGTCCATATGAACTTTTTTTTGCTTCGAGGCTTCTATAACCTATTTAATAAACGAATTTGCGTCGGCCAAAAAATCTAATTCCACACCAAACATTTTGGTAAACCAGGAGCCAATCCCAGACCATTACTGAAAGAGTTTCGTCATCATTTATCCATTTTTATTAATTTAATTTGAACTTTTCATGAAACAGGCTCGTGGCGTCGTAAATCTCTATGAAAATCATAATGATACATCCAACATTTTGAAACATTATCGTACATTTTGATATATGATTTGTTACTGAGTGTCTATGGCAATCTACTGATAATTTATCATTTTAGTTAGAGTGTGACACTAACGCAATCTTCAAGATCACAATAGAACAAAAATGTTTTCTGAAAAATCGATTTTGTAACTTTTTCTATTGTTTCTTTATTAATATTACTATCTGTCACATAGTAGGGAAATAAGCAGTCGTATGTAACGTAAAGTTGTTTTGAAAAAAATATATACATAACAGTTCTGGTAAAGGGGAGGATTTAAATAGATATAAGTTAAGGGTAAGAGTCCAATGTGATTAATTATCGATAAATTATTTTAATAAGAATATATAGGACTGTGTAAAAACTGGAAAGATAAAAAAAAGTTATTATATATTTTATTCACACAAAAAAAAGTTCCAATGTTTAAAAATCTTTCAGATGCTTCGTTCTGAAGATGGGAGAAATTTGGAAACGTCAATAAAGGAACATAGTGAATGTATCATAGAAATCGTAAGAACTTTTTGAACAAAATACATTAAATAAAAAGTTAAACCTTCTTATTTAAAAGTATTTTTATTTTTGTTTTTGGATTTAAAAATATTTAAGTCATAACACGCGACAAGGGAAACAATAAAATCGATGTAAAAAGAGCATTATCATGTTGCATCACACAAGATTTATCTCAATCAGACTGATAATTATTTCGTAGTCCTTATCATTGCTTGCTGAAATCAATCTCAGGGTTGTTCACGCGTAATGCCATCCTGTTTGCGTGTGAAACGCACTTTATGTTGTGTTCTAATTTAGTCGTAATATACTGGTTTAAATCTCACAGTGACATATAGTAGTAAAGCACTAGAAAATAAATGACAATTTAATTGCATTGCCCAAAATATCTGCAGTACCCAACACATCTCCAAACTTGTTTAATTTTTAATGGAAGGATCAACGTTTATAATTCAGTTACATTTAGGGAGTTTAAACGTAAAATAGGCGGTATATGTATTTATAATGCTTTCGAGAGTATAATCCAATTGAACAGGTTTATTATTAATGAGGTAATGACAGATGTACACATGTTGATTTTATTTTCCAACAGTAAACGGATTTAAATGTTATAATTAAATGAACATGACATAATAAATAATACATAAAATCTATAAATATACATATACTTAATTATTATAGGATTACAACAAATAATTGAAAAATGTTGAATAATTAATTTAAGAAGAACAGATCAGTTTCTTCCTATTTTTCTGTTACCCGGACATAGCCTAGTAATGGTTTATTTCTATAAATACAATTTTTTAAGGGTTAATTTCCACATTTTTAGAGTGTTTATTGATTTTTGCTTTAGTTCATTTGATGTCTTGCTAACAAAACCGCAAACATAATTTTCTAAATCCCTTCTAGCATATAACTCCTATTAAAAAAGAAATATCCATAACCAATAAAAATTACAGATTTCAAGACTTCAGCGCTTGTTTAAGCGCTTAAAACAGCACCAAAATATGGAGCTTTTAGACAGCTTATCACATTTCCTTTAAGCTTACAAAAGAGTAATTATATCAGATCTTTTTCTCCTGATAAATGCGTAAATAGTTCATCATTTGCGTTTGGAGATAAACGATCGAATGCAAGTTGGTTGGTCCAATGTTTATGTGACTTACCAGAATGGTACAGGATAAAACCTAATCCGTCCTATACGTGCTTTTCCAGATTCCGTCAGCTATTTTCCGCTCACGCATGCGTAGTCGTATTTTCCTCAGCACCTTTATATTTAAAAAACGGGTGTTCAGATTTGGCCCTAATTAGGAGGGAAGTTAGAAATGAGAGTAAAATGGGTGTTGTGTTAATTTAATCAGATTTTATCAGCTATTTCCTATTGAAGACAAATTCATTAATATATTTCAATAATTCCTCTTCATGTAGATTTAATTCACAAACGACAAATATTATAACTAAAAGTTGGAGATAATAAATTAAAAAATAGTAAAAATCAGGAAAATCATTGTCTCCAGAAAAATAAACAATAAAAAAATAGGCGATAAAAAAAACACTATATATGAGGACTTGGCAGATATTTTTGAATAGCTTGTGATTCCACTTGCGAACTAGGAAATATTATTTCATCTCTCTTTATTGCAAAATTGCTGGAAAAAAAATAGTGTAATAATGGAATTTAACATAGTTTCACTGGTTTTACCACTAACGTACAAAATTATGATTTTAATTCGTTTTCAAAAGCTATAAAGCAAATAACAGACTTTTTAATAGATACAGATGTAGATTTAATGGTAGTATGTAAAATTTTCAAATATTTTAACACACAGTTCTATAGTTTTTATCTGATTTTCTTTTACATCTTAATAAAAATATTTATTAGCAAATAAATGAATAAACCTTCTCACCAGGTCCTTTGTCTCATCAAGGTTGTATATAGACATCCTTATCACAGTTAATATTTCTTAAAGAATTTATTTGTAATTTAATTGATTTCTATAATGAAAACTCTTAACTTGTTGAACTCAATCCGCCAAGAACGTAAAAAACTAGAAATGTGCATTATTTTTTTTTAACAATTTTGGAATAAGGAGAGATGAATTACTATTTCCTAGGATTTGTGCCACGTTACTCCTAATTTGTTAGCCCTGACTTTTGAAACCTATTTCATTAAGCAAATCTCACACAATATAGTTATCATATCAAGATGTTTTAATATTAATTTCTTAAAATCCCGATGAAACATGTGAGGGGCTCGAGATGAATAAACTTCGACGTATGACAATTAGTTCTGAAGTTTTTGTGATAACTAAGGTACAAAATAACTTACTTGGTAAGAAGCGACAGGTAAATTAATTTATAACGAGCTTACTGTGCGAGATAAATAGCTCATTAAAAATTTAAATTTTGTCCTCTTGAAAGGGACTGCTCAATTAGCACTATTTATTCTACGTGACAGGAAAAATATACCCGGATACATTAGAATTACAATTTCGGTGCATCTAGGCTTTGTTTTGACGTGGTTACGTCTTTTACAATAGTATCTACAGACAAAAAAACAATTAAAAAAATCGTTCAGTATTTTCGTAGTATTTTTTTCCGATCAACGTCATTTAGATATCGGCAGAATAAAAGAGGAGATTAGAAGACGGTTCCTAATGATATGTTTTTCCTGCTCTGTTTTCGTTCTAATTGGCCGATTACGATTCCAATCAAAGTGGATGATAATCCGTCATTTCATCGGATAACGATTCAGACAGCTTTGACGGAAAATAGCTTTTTTTCTATCCTTTTTTTTATTTAGTTGAAATATACCAATATCGATATTTGGTATGACATTTAGAACAAAATGTGGGTATATAATATTTCAGCGTAGTACATAATATCTCCATTATTCCTTCCTTCATCCTTAGAGGTTATTTTTTTATTTCAGAGGATTTGTCTGAAAACTGAGAAATCAGATAGTCTCCTAAAATTCAATCAAATAACATTTATTCTGTACGTTGTGTTAAATATCTTTGTATCTACCAGAAATGTGACTATCTTGCCTTCACCTATTGTAGTCAGTACGAAATAAGGTGGGTCTGAGATATGTAGGTCGGTAACTGCCGAAACGTTCATGATACCTGTTGTTTATAAGTTTTAATGTAGTAAACATTGCTCAAACCAATTACTTTAATGCCTAAACTATTTTGTGATTCAAAAGTTTATTATTTTTAATAGAATTATAAAAGACAAAAAATAAATCTTTTCAGAATGTATATCGCGAATTTAAAACCTTCCAGCTTCATTTTCTATCTGAAGTAATGTTCTGAGTATAATAGTTTTAAAAACGTTTTAAAGTAAGTAATTTTATGGTTCTTAAAACTACCAATAAATAATGAATTTATTATAAATACACTTTTTTTTCGAAAAACATCCCCTGGATATTATATAAAAAACCAGACCAACCAAAATAAATTTAAAAAAGAAAGCAAAGCGATGTAATTCAATTTTTTTTACTAGATATCACTTTAAATTTATACATCATATAATATATAGTTTTATAATTTGTTTTCCACTTTTTGTTCCTATCTAGCCAGTAGTTTCTGTTACTTTCGAAAAGAAATAACCTTATTTGCACCATTAAATACCAACATGTTTACAAAATAAATCGGAGAAAACACAAAACGTCACAAAAAAATAAAATAAAATGAATAAAACTGATATCGTATCGTTATTTAAAAGAACCACTGGAAGTGTTACAAAACATCATTAATGAACGAGTGCCAAAATGGAACAGTTATGTATATTATTTTAGCTGATATAATTTAGCCTTCAGAATTGCGTTGCTGATGTTAATGACTGTAATTTAATAGTTATAAATACTTTTATTGTCTGATTGAATCGGAAATGATAAATGCGTTTGATTAAAATTACTCAAGTTTATAATAGCAGTTATGTACATTACCTTTCTTCTAAATATAAATAGTAATTGTTAAAGTATAATCATTATTATTTGGCTAGGAGCAGCCACGGACCTTTTCCTATTAATAAAGTTTAATAAATTTACATTTGTCTATGGAAGATTAAAATTGTGTATGCAACAACAGGCATGGCAATACGTATATAAAAAAAAACTGCAATTTTTTTTTTTAAGTTGTCGATCCTGGTTTGTGGAATATTTCTGTTAAGTAGTAAATCAACCTCTAATAGTTCTACAGTCATATGTAAATATTATCAACTCTGGCAAAATGTTATCAACAAATCGAGATCTAGATGGTTCATTAGCTGAAATGTTTACCCACTGTCATAAAATTTAAAAAATAATTCATAGCATTTCTGCAAATACTATTTCATAGAATTAGGATGAAAGTAACTAAATCATGTTTTAACATGTGAAACAACATTAAAACCGAATGTTACATTTATTGGATAAATCTAAAGTTTTGATGAAATAACTTGATTGTCTGGAGGAGAGGAGTTTATTGTACCATACATCATTAGAAAGCCGAAGAGTAAATTGTTAATTTTCTTTTTTATGACTATGAACATTAATATAACTTTTTATTATCAAATTATTTTTTCGTCGAAATAATAACTGTTATATCAGGTGCAGCTATACTAGAGATATATAGAATATTGGACGTCAGTATGCATAGGTAAAGATTTCTACTGCTGGGGAATTGACTTAAAAATAATAATAATAAAAATTATTAAAAAAATAATAATGTATTAATATTATGTATGATAATGAATTGAAAAGTAAGCTCTGTAATGTAGAAATATATTTTTGTATATCCAATATATAAAAAGAACAATTTTAGAGACCTCATCTTTATACATTTGAAGTACAATATAGTGATAGCGTTCCACTTTGCTGATTTCTTTTTATCACCGACGACATCAACCTCTGGAACTGTAAATATCACTGTTAAAGATTAGAAAACCTGTTGTATCAGGAAGGGGTATTGTACTTTGGTTAATGCCAGTTATCTTTCCTCCCTTTATCGGCTATAGTGAAACCAAGAGTTTGGAACAATTTGGTTCAAATAGGTCAATATCCCTTTACACCGGCCATCGACATCATTTGTCCATCCTAGAGAACTTACGCAACGCTCCTCCCTCGATAGTAGGACGAGGAGTAAACATATTAAGATTGTAACGTCAGAAGCCTTATCATGTCCTGTCATCAGATCAGTCAATAAACCTAATGGCACTCGACCATATCGGCTAACATGGCTCTCAAAAGGTTTTCGGCACGAATGTTCAGCAAATTATGCAGCTCCCAATCACTTGTTCTTCAGGGCGCCTTAGATATAAATAACCATATCTAACCGAACAATAACATAATAACAATGAATATTCATTTAGCTCTGAAGCGATACGTCACTGACAAATATGCGGATGGGTAACGAGTTCACTTCTTTGCTGTTTTTTTTCAAGGTGTCTTTTATGTGGCAATTGCGCGAGAGTTATCCCAACAATCGTGTTATTCTTTCAACTTAAACGACATATTTAGCAATATAGATATTTCACAAAAAAAACAAAAAAAAAAAAAACAGAGCGCTGTAAAAACAATATATGATTTTAAAAGCATTGATTTCGATCTGTTTCTTGAAAAAATCGTTTTTATGAATATCTAATTCATTCATTAAGAGAACAACAATAAGTGAACGAGAGAATATTAATAATTTAACCTAATATCTCACTGCTATCACGAAAATACATTTCGTAGTATATAAAATTATTTCAGTTATCAGATATTCTTAGGATGAATTGTAACTAATTCGAGAAACTTGTTGGAAATTCAGTAGGGCATATATTATGGTTCAAATTGTATGTTAATATCATGTCGCACTGGAAATTAATTATTTCACCTAAATCTCTTTTGAAATAAAATAATGAAAATAAAAAGTGGACTAATTTTCATCAATATATTACGCCAATGGTCAACACAGTCTGTAATGGTTCTCTTGTTACAAGTAACAGATCAAAAACATTGAAAAATAGAATAACAATTGAAGGATTAAAATAAAACACAACACTTTTATCTTTCATCTCAGAATTATAACTGCTAGTCATACACACCCCGCTTTTGAAATTGTAAACCTCAGGATCGATGAGGCGGATGGGCAACTTGAGGCCCTGACTCCAATGAGCGTTTTGTTCGACTAACTAGGTTTAATTTTTCTATTAAGGCAGGCTTTTTTTATATTTTTTATAATTTAATAATTATGTGGTATTCTTACAATATGAATCTGTAGTTAATTTTATTTTGGACGGTGACCTGGAAATATTTCCAGGAGGGCTTTATCTTTACCTGAAGTTCTTGACGAAACAGGTCCATAATTTAGGATCTGTGACTTACACTGTATGTTGTGAGGCTTATAACAAAAATATTTAACTTTCTTAACCCTTGAGGCCGTTAAATTTCTTCAACATCCTTACAATTATACCTCTTCAAGTAGCACTGTTTATAGGTATGATTTGATTTATATATCTATCCTTCCATTATGAGCTCCTTACTGATTAGTTCCCTTTTTTAACGTTTTTTTTTTTTTTTTTTTTGGACGATTCTTCATTATTTTCAGAAATGAAGATGGTCCACAGATCTTCTGAAGTAGAACTACCATGAAAGTACTACCATTAGTTATTTTCTCCACAAAGGTTCTCATTATATGATTTGAAATAAACATTTATTGTGCATTGAGAATCTTAAAGGTGCAAGTTCGAAATCCTTCAAGAAAAAGCATCTGGTGAAAACAGCTTTTCAGTGTCATAAAAACTTTAAACATTCCAATACATTTTTTATCTTTTTACTTTTTTTCCTGTTTTTTAATTCATCACTCAATGTTTTGAAATGAAATGTACTGCTCCATTCCTTAAACAAATATTGATTTTATTCTCTCTTTAAGGCGTATATCACACTGTATATAGGAAGGTGTTTAAATTTACTTTCGCCACTTGTTCACATAAAAGAAGAATTATCCTGGAGTCATCTGGTCATTAGGAATAACTACTGAAAATGATTTAACATGAGGTGGTTGCTACAAACGAACTGTCAGACTTAAATTTAGAGAATTTAAAAATGCATATTATTTTATATGACATACACAAAACAATTACAAATCTGATACAATGCAACATACACTTGTGATTGACAATCACTGAATTTGTAATCGCAACTAAAATTGTTATATATATATATGTATATATATTTTTTAATTAAAGCTATACATCAGGAACTGATTGATTACAACATAAATAAACGTGAACCTGATTTTTCTTTTAAAATTATTCGATATAATTTAAAATATAGTTTAAAACAAAGTAAGAAGCCACAGAAATACGTGATGTTAACGAAGGAGTAGCATTACAGCATAATACTACAAGGATTTACTTCAAACGCTTTAATGCCAACAAATTGCACCTTCGTCTGATCAATCTTCTAAGGTTTGAACTTGTTCCAAATGGCAGGAGTATTATGGACTCTCATTTTTATACTCAACGGTTTGATAGACAATAACAAGCTTTAAAGACCAAAAAAAACTCTCCTTGATCGTCCATTTATCTACTGGAAACAGATCTGCACTTTGTTCAAGTTAGGCCGAGGCAAAATCATAAAAATAGAACGGGGGAGTCTTACCTTACCCAACTTAAAGCAACCTACCTACACGCATTGTGCTGGTCAATTAATCGTTATGAAAAGAAATTACTCACAAAAAATTTAAATTTCGCCAATTTAAATTTAGATTTTTTAATTTACAAGATTAAAAAGTTAAAAAGACAAGTAAACAAAAAATGTTAATAACCATAATTCTAATAGAAAAGTAAACATAGTTTTATGAAAAGCATAGATAATGCTAAGAGAATATAAAATAGTATTTAAAAAAAATATATAAATTATTATATTATGTTATTATGATTATATAATATGGTACGCAATATGATATAAATTATTGAAAAGTCTTAACAAACCTAGAATATTGAGGTGTAAGCAAAAGAAGTCAAGAAGGGGCAATAAAAAGTTTTCAGATTTTAAATATATTTTGTTATAAATATTTACAATTATTATGTTAAATATTGTAAACATGTACTGTAAAACAATATTTTTTTTCTATTTATAATTACTATGTTATTAAACACGAAAAATATTATTTCTATAAATATTTCAATTAGTGCTTTTGAAATTGTCTTATGACGCTGATTGAAATAAAAATTCTAAAGAAATCATTATTTTGTCATAAAAATGAAAAATAAAAAAATATATACAATGAAAACTGTAGAAATATGAAAATATTTATCACGGAAACGTATCCACACTGATTCGCAGATAATCTCGTTTAGGGATTACGATAAGAAAAGTAAACAGATATCCTACACAGACCATGTTTGTTTTCGAAATAATAACCCCTCAATGTTTCAGCCATATTTAAATTCCTTTGGCTAATATTTGAATTTAATGGCTGTTTTCACAGTACATGATAGCCGTATTGATTGATATCGTCGCTTGTATATATTTTCATTTTATTTACTATATTGTATGAAAGCATCATTGTCCATAATTAAAAAAAATAACTCTCATATCTTTGAAAAAACAAATTATAAGTTTAACATTATTTAAGGTTTTCTTTTTAAGCCTTATTTCATCAGTTGTTTCCTGTTATTATAATTATGATTATAAATAACTATTATTTCTTATATCTATATCTATGTATATTTGAGAAC
The DNA here is from genome assembly GCF_000696795.3 of Halyomorpha halys. Lineage (NCBI taxonomy): Eukaryota > Metazoa > Arthropoda > Insecta > Hemiptera > Pentatomidae > Halyomorpha > Halyomorpha halys. The sequence goes on from NW_027114120.1 coordinate 144,442, forward strand.
AAATAGAACATTTAAATTATATATATATATATATATATATATTTGAATTTTAAAGAATACCCGTGTGTGTCTGTGTAAACTACTTTACGGGGTTAAAACACCTAACGATAAACTTTACGTTTCCCACGTCGGTTGCAGTAAATTTTCCGCTAGCTCCTGGCACACACTCACCCTCCTTTATAAGCCAAATTCCATTAGAATAGACTATTATTGGACACTTGCTTAGCCAACATGTCTGTTTTATTATTCTAAACTTTATCTGGATGTAACATAGTAGACCTAATGACTACATATACTTAAAAACTCAGTACTTAGGTAATAACCGTTTTTCTAGTCTATAACTTCATACGGGCAAATTTTTTTCAGTTTAGAGTATTAGTTTTTCTTAGTGTTTTGAATATTTTTGTTCATAAATCATTTAAAATAATTACAACTATATATGTTTAATTCTTAAGTATCTATTCACACCTCTGATAAATGCTAAACAAAAATTCTCGGGTATTTCGGAAGATTTGCATCTTCTTTGGGTTTCTATGAAAAAAAAAAATGTTCCAAAATAATCCAAACATGATCTTTGGTTCAGTATTTGTCAAGGAAGAACAGTTTCGAGGTAAACATTGTTCAAGGAGCGGTTCAAGATCATACTCAACCACCAGGTTTCTCCCTTGTTTAGTAGTACTCACCTCATCGCCAATCTGAGCTTTGAGGGTGTTGTCAAGTTGTCTCCTTTTGGCTTCGGGTTACATGTAAATATAATGTAATTTTTAAATATTTATAATTGATTTTTTTATTATTTAGAGTGTTGTCCTTTCTTGTACTATAGTATCTTAAATATACAACTAAGAAAAAAAAATATACCTAATGTGTTTAATAAAAACTCAGTTCTTCTAAATATTTGCCGAATAAACTCATTAATTTTTTTATCAAGGGCGATAAAGGGGAAGGCTAAAACTCACCAAGTAGAATTCTCATAGGCTATAGTAGTATGCTCACATCCTCCAATGTACTGAATAGTCTACAAGCTTGGTCGGAAAGCAAACATCTCCGATTCTCTATTGAAAAGACCAGAGGTGTATTATTTTCAAGAAAGAGGACTCCAAGCCCAGTACCTCAACTTTTCATGTATGGAAATTCTATAACATTCTGTGACAGCA